>NW_015114823.1:83433-104349 GCF_001443285.1 Poecilia latipinna
GAAAAAATTATATTTTGTGTATATTTTATTCAGATTTTGTGCTTATCCATAGGACCTGTTTTGTCCCTATTCTCAAGAATCACTGAAAACTAACTTATAAGTCATATTTAGCAAGATGTAGAAACTTGTTTTATGTCAATAATTCCTTTATATTGATAAAGAAATAATAGTTACATTGGCAGATTATTAAACTTATCACAAAACATTTGAAACTTTTTCATCAATTTTAAGGAATTATTTACTTGGCTCCAGTATCTTGCTGAGAAGTTTCACGTCAGTCAGTTTTGTCTTATTTTGAAAGTAGTAAGATAATTACACTAAAAATTAGGCCAGAAATAACTGGTAATATTTTGTGTTTGTACTTTCTTTCTCCCATGTCCGTACCTTTTCATGCTGTGGATGTTCTCCTGTCAATTCTCTCGCTCTTCCAAAAAGATAACTGGCCTAAATGTCAGAAAGAAGAAACGTCACGATGATCTCAATGCGGTCATCTCTGTAAATCTGTCATAAATAAAAACTTCATACCAGCGGATCTTCTTCGTCTGTATCCGACGGTTCTGCGTCGCCGTCTTCTTCAACAGTGCTCTCATCCTTCTGGGATTTAAAAACAAACAAAACATTGGATTTTTTCTATATTTTCTTTCAAAAAATTAAAAAATAAACTTTTTAAAATGTGAAACAGCCAGAAGCTCAACATTAAATCCAAATTTAGAGATTTGGAGTCAGAAGAGTTAGAATCTGGATTCTGAATTGAATCTGGATGATGATGTAATTATTATTACTAACATTATATTAATGATAATTGTTACCTCATCTGGATCTTCTGTGTCACAAGCTCGTCCAGGATGATCAACCTGAGAGACAGCACAACGTTGTGATTTAACATGAGAATAAACTTCCAGAAAACTGAAAAACTGCTGAAACACTGATTTCTTTTAAATCAAAGCTAAAAACCCAAAAGTTTAGAGTTTATTCTTAACCATAATAAATTGTATATTGACCAACATATTTGATGTGTATTGATTATTTTGATGTTGGAAATCAACAAAATCTAAATCGGTGACTGCACATTGTTTCGTTACTTTTAATTTTTGTGTTTTTATGACGTGAAGCACTTTGAACTGCCTTGTTGCATAAATGTGCTAGAAAATTAAACTTGATTGACTAAATGAGCTTTAAAAGACTGATTCCACTGAATTGTTTATTTGCAATTTTTAATGTATTTCTAATATTATGTAGAGAAAGCTTCAATGGAAAATATGCAGAATGTGCCATTTTTTAAAAATCTTATCATTAGAAATAATAAATGTTGCATAATTACAAATCAAACAAAAGCTAAAAGTCGCCAAGCATTTGTATTCAGACCCCTGAGTCGGCATTTTGTAAAACCACCTTTTGTCTTCAACTTTGCACAAACAAGGACTAAGGTTTTTTGCCTTTTCTTCTTTGCAAACAATTTGTAAAAAGTGATTTTCAATTTTTACCAGATGATTTATGTCTGGCCTTTGACTAGGCCATTTTAAATAAGAATGATTAGATCTCAATCCTTCCATTGTAGCTCTTGCTGTGTTTAGCTTTCCTGCTACTTTTGTCGAGTCAAACTGGATTTTTTAACCCAATTAGTTCTGATCAGCTTTTCTGTCCCAACTGAAACATCAAGCCATAAATGAGGCGGCCATCATGTTTTATTGTGAGCTCTGTCTGTTTAGGGAGATTTGAGAAGATCAGATCTCATTCTTCTCCATGTTAGCTATGCAGTGGTTTTCTTCTTCTCATCCACTGATGTGAGCAGCTGTTCTTTCTTCCACCTCCACAGTTACTTCAGGCCTCTTGGTTGCTCCTCTCATGTCCAGGTTGATCTGCAGTCGGTTCGTCCTCTCAGAGATCTGAGACACGTTCAAAGTTTAAACTCCTCCACATCTTTCTCCCTAACCTCTCTGATGTGTTTGTTCTCTCAAAAGCACAGCTGCATTTCACTGATTTAAACTACACACAGGTGGGACTCCTACTGCAACAAAAAGGGGCTGAATACAAATGCACGCCACACTTTTCAGATTTTTATTTCGTAAAAACCAGGTCTCATTTTTCCGTTGCGTCACAATGATGCACCAGTTTGTGTCCAATGAAAACACACTGAAGCTTGTGGTTAAAAAACACAAAAAGAAATGCAGGAAACAATGGGTTTGAATGTTTTATGATTATTTACATAAATGTATTTTACCCTTTCCTGGTCCTCTGCTTCCCCTGTTGATCTGGCAAACAGGAAACTGGACTAAAAGTCAGAGAGAAGAAATCCTATCAGAACCGAGAAGCAATGGGTTGAATGTCTGTAACAAATCCGTTTTGATTTAGTTTTCACACCATCGGATCTTCGTCGGAGTCGGACTGTCCCGTGTTGTCTCCCTCTTCACAGCTGCTGTTCAAGTCTCTCTGGGGTTTAAAAAGAAAACACAGTAACCAATCTTCCTTCTTAAACTTTAATAAGGTGCTTATAAGCATATTTTACCATTTCTTTATCTCCGCTGTGGAGAGTTGGTCTGGATGACTCCAGCTCTTCCTTTGAAGGTTTGGATTCAGTGGAGTTGGAGTCGGTGTTTCCAGCTGCAAGCAGCACCTTGCTGAGGAGATCCGGCTGCATTTCAACATGACAACAGAATTAATTACTCTCAACTCTCAAGCAAATCAAATGTTTTCATGCGTGTGTTTTGACTTTACCTTATCAGGGTCGCCATCTTTTTCACTAGCAGGACCAGCAGCATCAGCCTGAGGAACCAAAAGACCGAATCAAAAGTTATTTCTGATGTATTTTCTACTGGAAGGATTATTTAACTGTAGCTTTGTGATCTCACATTTTAAAAAAAACATGAGAAAATTGTTAATTAAATCAGAACACATTTCTTTAATGGAGAAAATAATCCCAGATATTAACAAAATGATGAAGAGAATATTTATTGGTGTGCTAACATAGTCCACTTATTATGGAAGAAAATTAGGGCCACTGAAAACAATTAATTCTTTCACAAAAAATGTCAGAATTTTGAGTAAAACAGGTCAGAATTCTGACAAAAGAATTTCATTTTTTCCCTTCAAAATTCTAAAAACAAAACTGGTCAAAATTTAGACTGTTTTTCTGAGAGAAAAAGCCTCACAAAAAGTCAACATTTTGAAAGAAATAAGTCAGACTTAAATCTTTTTTTTAAAAGAGAATTTTAATTTTTTTCTGAGTTTAGTTTGAAACAAAAGGGAGAATGTGAAAATGCCTCTATAGTTAAGCACAGCAGAAGATCTGTGATCCTGTGGGCCTTCAACTTGTTAAGAGTTTGAAATACGGAGATTTTAAAATAAAACATATGGTTGCTTCTGTCAAAATCACCAGAATTCAATCACTGGGTCTGTCATTGTGTGATTAAATCAACGGAGAAATGGTTCAACACAAAATAAGCCTACCATTAATTCATCTCTAAAAGGTTTCTGCTCATATTTTTAACTATGGATGGTGCTGTATAAATTATTTTGAGCAAAGATATCTGCCTGCTGCTTGAAAAACAATAAACACTAACCCAGAAGGCAAGAAATCATAATAAGAAGTCAACATCTTATATAAAGGAGCAGAATATTAAATAAGAGTCTCTGTTATTCCCCTTTGTTTTGCAGTCAGAGTGAATAAAAATATCCAGTTTTCTGTGTGAATCCTTCTGCTCACCTCATCCAGGATTTCCCAGTTTGTCCTCTCTTCATACTTTCTTTTCCGCGACAGCGTGGCTACAGTATTGAACCGTTTCCATTTGATCACAATGTTTCTAACTGTGGAATGAGGGATCTGTAAAGTCTTTGAAATTAATTTATAACCCTTCCCGGCGTTGTGCAGCGCAACTATTTCCGACCTGACACGAACCGGAATCTCGTTCCCACGAGGCATTTCCCTTAAATTTAGTAAAAAAAATCAGCTATTATTTAAATGAACCATTTTTATTTTACTGTTTTTGTTAGCAAAAGGAAGCGCTATGGGTCCGTTGTTTGTTTGTTTTTTAACTTCCGGCCTAGAACGGAAGTGCGAATTTACACAGTTTATTACGCCGGGTTATTTAATTTTTTTTTTTTTGTACGCATAAAACCTTTCAGAACAAGTTTATTTTCTATAATTAAACGAGAAGTAAAAAATAAACATATATATACGTAAAAAAAATAGAGAAACCCGGGTGGTGCGTTCAAGTTCCCTCTGATAGCGGAACTCCGAGCAGGAATGACGTCACACGCGAGTCGAACGCTTTCCACAAACAAGCAGGAAATATTGTTAATGTACCCGTTACAGGGCAAACCAAGATAAGAGTCACAATTCCCACTTTTTCTCAAAAGTATCACTTTAAGAGGAAAACTGATTTTTCGGATTTAAATAATTTTTTGCACGTGGCCGTTTTCTGTAATTAAAGACATTATTCTGAGATTAAGGTCTGATATATTTGTTTTGTCATAATCCTCTTCCTCTTCCTACGGTTTTTATGAACAGGAGCCATATTCAACTTGAACATTTAAGAGGGCTTTCAGGCAAAACTGTAAATCTTGTACCCAAATTCTGGTTAAACATTAAATATGACAGCAATTTGAAATATAAAAGCAGGATTATTATTGGAAGGTTTATTTGCAGATTTCACTAAACATCAGAAAGACGGGTGGATGGATGGATAGTTTCTAAAATATTTTTTTTCTAGATGTCAGAAAATGCTGTTAAAAGAAGAAGTAAATGAATGGTTGCTGGGAAGACGTAGCTGGATGACAGATGTGCATGAATGGATGACGGATGATCGCTATTATTAACTGTCCTTCCTGCAAAATATCTCAAAATTAATCCATTTCATAGTGAAGAAATATGAAATATCCAACCTTTAATCTGTGTTGAGCAAGATCACAAGCTATTTTTTGGCCCAAGGGGCGTAAAAGGCGTGGGAAAGCCCTGACTAGAGAGAGATGAAAACCATCTGTGAGCGAGAGCCTCTTTAACCGCAGTGATTTCCTTTGTTCGGACGATCAGAGCAGCTAAAAAAAGCTCCACTTTCCCCTTGAATCCTCCTCACCTCATCCAGCTTTTCTTTCCGTTTCCTTCTAGGATTCCCCTTCGAGGGTCTCCCACTTCGTGGCAGCGTGGCTACGGTGTTAAACCGTTTCCACTTAACGATAATGCTCCTCACCGTGGAAGGAGGAATCTCTAAAGTCTTTGAAATGAACTTGTAGCCCTTCCCAGCTTTGTGCAGATCGACAGCTGTCGACCTGATGCCTTCGGGGATTTCGCTTCCACGGGGCATTTTTTCCAGATAACTGGTGAAATCCACGATTATTTTTAGCTGCAACTTCCCCCCTTTTTTTATTTACTTCTGCTAGCAACAAGGAAGCGCTCCGTTGGATCTGATGCTTCCACTTCCTGTCTTCCCCGGAAGTACGATTTTCCTTTTTTTTCTAACAGGATTTTAAAAAGAAATTATTCACTAAATATCAGTTTTTAATATTCTAAAATAAAACGTAAAAGCTGGAATATTAAATATGAATACGTCTGAGGAATACGCACGGAAATGTATCTCAAATTAATGCTAAATTTCAACGTGTACACGTTTTTTTTTTCTTTTTTTGCTTAATCTTGATTTGTAATCGCAAAAAATGACAAAAAGACACAGGATGCAGACGGTTGTGAAAAATAAAAATAAACCATTTTAAATTTAATTTTGATTTAAATCAAGTATAATTTGAGGATTAGCAGAGACACAAATGTGACGTTATTTTAATTAGAAGCCTAATCTTACAAAATGAAATGCTACTTTTTGGATTTTTTTTTGTTTGTTTTTAAGGTTAAATACAAAATATAGTAATTTTCTGAAATATGTTTGTCAAAGAAATGGCAATCCTGCTGTATTTCAGGTTTTGCTTAATTTTCATCTTTAAATAATAAAATAAAACAGTTCTTACATACAATATGAGCTCAACAAATCCAGTCTGGAGGTTTTAAAATTAAAGATTTATTTCTTATATCACACAGACAAAATTGCATGAAATAATAACTTCACAGAAACTGAAGAAACCTGAACATACATGCACTAAAATCTGGTGTGTTTTAAATCCTTAATCTAATATAGACCACAGAGATGAACACACAGCACGACATGTTATGGGTTTTCTCAATTTATAAACATGTAACTTATTTATTTCCAAATTCACTCAAACGCATGTGCCTGTAGGTGTGTGTATGTGCCGTGAGGCTGACTGTGGGCGCTGCTCTAGGTGTGGATGGGGAGATTTTGAGGAGGTTCTGCAGGCAGGTTGTTTTGGGCTTCAGCAGGAACCTTGATCTCTGTGAGGAGAAGAAGAAGGAGAATCAGTTAATGAGCTCCAACAGCGACAGAACAAACCAAATCAGCTGGAACCAAAACTGCGCTTCCATTAACCATAGGAAGGCGCAAATTAAAATTACAAATATAAATCTGCTTAATAGAAAAATACAAGTTTCTAAAAACACATATTGCGCTGGGATGAGGTCATTTTTTTCAGCCGTATCAACATTTTATTCTGCAAGTAGAAGATGCTACTACTGGTGGAAACGACAAAGAAGACGACAGGAAGCGAGAGGAGGACGATGTTTTTCTTTGTTTTTTCTTAACGTGGAGCTCACAGCATCGCACAGTTCATAAGAAGTGGTGCGTCATTTCACAGCTCTTCTGTAAAATGGCCGTCTACGATTTCCCCAAAACGCCGCATACGAAGCTGCTACATTCCTAAATAAAACGCCGACATCTACCCTGACTGGCTGATAGATGATGAGCTTTAGCATGAACATATCATAGTTTTTAATGATTTATCACATGAACAAAATGATTAAATATCCACAAAAGGTAAATTGTGTGGGGTTTTTTTTGACATTAGCAGAATATAGACAGAGATTTGGGCACATCGGTATCGGAAACGCAGCCATCAATGAGCTTCACCTTCAGGTTTGTGTGTTTGTGGCTGAAACTGCAGCTGTCCGTTCAGACCAGCAGGCGGCTGCCCGTTGCCAGCTTCCTGCTGCTGTTTCTGTCTCTGGGACATTTCTAAAACGGCCTGGAAGTAGAAAAAAATTAACATTTTGAATTATTAACACAGATTCTTGACTCCCATTCAAGTTCTTTAGTTTTCTTCAACATTTACCTGCTGATACTCTCTTTTCTGCGCCTCCAGGGCTTTGCCTCTCTCCCTCAGCAGCTCCTGCTCCTGACGAAGAGTCTCCGCTTTCCTCTTTAGCTCCTCCTCTTTGTCCCTCAGCTCAGCTTCGAATCGCTGCAGCTCTTCCTCGGTGTACAGCGGTTTAGCGTCCAGTGTCTGTGAAAAACCAAGGAAATGGTAAATACAAAATAATTGGTACAAATCAAACAATTTTCATTTACATGGTTTACTGTCATTTTCAGTCTGGTGCCTTGATTTCAGCCAGTCCTTTTTTTAAGGACAATTTTGTTTTCAGAGACCTCATAATTCATTTATTTGTCGTTTCTGTTGTTTTGTTGATTTATTTTATATATCAAAATGTCTTCCAGTTCCAGTGTTTAAATGTTTGTTACAAATTTACATTTATTGTGCTTCAAGAAATGTTCTTGCTAGAAAATGGACTCAAAACAACAATATTATCATTTATTGTGATAACTTCTGGGACAATTTATCATCCAGAAAAATGTGGCACAGCTAGCCTAGCAATAATGCTAATTTCTATCTCAATTTTGTGTCTCAATGATGTTTTAAAAAATTTGGGGGCTCGTCCGGGATTCTGTAAAACTCTAGTCGGGATTGATCCACTGTTTTATATGGGGAGACATTATTCCCATATTATTTCACTTATAACATGGGAATAATGTCTTTTTCACAGTGAATTTATCTGCTAATGAAACATGTAGTTTTTCACTAAGAAATTATTCACTTGAAAGAAGATCTTATAACTTGCTGAAAAATTACTTCTGAATTAGTTTTCTTTATTTCAAGTTTACTAAAATATTTGCACTAGAAACTAGACCAAAACGCACTTGGCCAGATTTTGTTTTTGCAGTGCAGGCCATCAAAACTGTTATTTATACTGTTTTTCCCTGCTAGAAAATCAATAAAATGGGAAAATGGACGACAATATGTTTGACCACAGTTGCCTAAAAAAGACTGAAAAGAAGATCTGAATACTTTTTATTGTCTCTTTAATGAGTACTACAATAAATACTACAAAATCTTGCTTTAAGTTTTTAAGAAAATATCACCTGTTTCTAATATCTATATTTTAGTGCATGTTTTATCATTTTGGGAGGAAAGAAGAGAATTTATAACTAAATGTATTCATAAAAGCAACAAGTTTGAGTTAAATTATTATTTTAACTTCTTCACACGCTAATCCACCGTTACCTCCCACTCTTTGGGATTACTGAACTCCTTCTTCTCCGTGGATTTGAGGAACTCCTCCAGGCTGACGAGGCGATCTTTATTTAAATCCACCTGTTAAAACACAAGCAGACGATCTGCGTTAGTCAAAGCAAAACGAGGGAAAACCGGGAAAAGCAAAGCAGAAGAAAGAGACGGACATTTTTCATGACATGCTCCCTCATCCGCAGCCTCTCTTCCTCCATCTCCATCATGTCGTCTTCCTCGTTCTTTGGGTCGTAGACTTTCTCCAGCTACATGTTGAAAGACGTGAGCAGCTATTCTGAGAACAGGTGCATTTTTAAACATGTGATTTTTAAAATTACAAGAAAAAAACTGAAGGATTTCAAACCTCTTTGGTGAAAAGAGCCTCTAATTCCTGCTCATCTAAAACTCCGTCTTCATTTGTGTCTAGTGAGGCAGAGTGGATATAGAAACTGTTTATATCAGACTGGATTTATCAGCATTAAATAGAAGAAAAAACAAATACAAAATAAAACACACAATAATATTTAAAATGTATTTTTTTAAAATGAAAAACTGCAACTAAAAAGGAAAATTTTATTTAAAAAATATAAATTTTTAAATATAATAAAAAGAATAGAAGTTACACCCCAAATTTGAAAAATTTCAGGTTTTTCAATCAAAAGTTTTGCCCTGGGATCAGGTTCTTTTTGTTTTGGCCGAAGCGATGTATTTTGAGAAACTTCAACAATAAATTAATACAAAAATAAATATTAAATAGAAATAAAATAAACATTTTTTATATTTTTCTATTCTTAAATAGGAAGAAAAAGAAGAAAACATAATTTAAACGGGAACTTTGAAAAAAAAAACTAATGTTTTCAACAAATGGTTTTTGCAGTAAAACAAAAGTTAAAATCATAAATAAAAATAAATGAATTTTTTTTTTAAGCAAAAAAGTAAAAGGATAACAGTTAATTTCGAAAGAACTCGTATTTTTCAATAAAAAGTTTCTGCACTAAAAGTAAAATCATAAATAAATGAATAAAATTATTTTTTTTTAATTAAAAAAAAAGGAAAAAACAAATAGAAGTTCAAAGGTTAAGCTACCATGTAGTTTGAAGAAAGTTTTGGGGTTGAACTCTTTAGGATCCAGCCCATCCGTTTCCTCCCAAACCTCCCGCAGCTGAGCGACGCTGCCCTGATTGTTAGAAACATCAGCGTCAACATCCCATCATCGCCGTGGAAACAAACGGCTGAAGACGGCGGTTTCCGCCACTCACCGGCGCGTTGACTTTAGGATGCTGCCGGTGTTTCTCCTTCAGCTCCTGCAGTCGTTTCTCCTCCTTCTCCCTCTTCTCCTGGTCCAGGCCCTTCAGGTACTCGCGCCTCTCGTGCTCCTTCAGCATCTCGTAGCGCTTGAACTCCTCGTGCCTCTCCGCGTCGTAGTTCTCCAAATCCTTAGTGGCCTGGATGAGGAGAGAGGTGAGAGGTCAGATGTGAGAAAGGAAGAACGCGTGAAGTCACTGCTGCAGCTTCTTACGGTGGAGATGAGCAGCTCCAGGTCTTTGGCCTCGAAGGTGTTTTGGTTGTGTGGGTCCAGGTGTTCAAACTGCTTCAGCAACGAGGCGTGATCCATCTGCAGACCTGAACCGTACCAACCAATCAGAAACTGAATGCAGATCTCAGTTCTTAGTGGACTAAAGAGGCAAAAATAGCTCAAGGAAATCATGACAAAGTGTTAATATCGTCTCTTCTCTGTTTCTGATCTGTTATTAACAGCAGCTGCGTTTCCATTAACCGTAAAATTACACAAATTTAAACAACAAAAATAAATGTGCTTAATGGAAACATGGCAATTTAAAAAACAAACTAAATTTTAGCGATAAAAAGTTTTTTTGCGCTAAGATAAGGTGATTTTTCAGGAGTATCAAAAAACTTTTCTCACATCACGTCACATGATCAACCGGATGTTACTACTGGTGGAAACAACAAAAGAGACGACAGGAAGTGGTACGAGGGTGATGGTTTGTTTTTGGGTTTTTCTCAGACATTGTGCAGCTCACAGATTCACACAGTTCATGAAAAGCTGTGTCATTCCAACGTGTTGAATCCACAGCTCTTCTGTAAAGTCGTTGACTACAATTTTCCCAAAATGCTGCATAAATCTGCTGCCAAGTTTTAAATGGCCCTAAATATGTGGGATAATAAATAAACAGTAAATCCTCTCACTCTGTGTGTTGGCGCTGTCCAGTTTGGCCTTCAGCAGCATCCTGAGGCGAGAAACTTCCTGACGCTTCAGCTCGTCCAGCCGGGTCCGGACGTGATGGCCGACCAGGTCCAGCTCCTTGCTGAGCCGCCCGTTCTGCAGGCAGAGCACGAAACAACAGTTCAGCAGCAACGCTTTACGGCTTCAAATGGAGTCGAGAATAATGAATAATGTCTGTTTGGAAACCGCTGCAACTAATTACTTTAGAAACTGATTATTCTGACGATTAACCGATTAATCAAATAAAAAAATAAAAAAATGGCACATTTTGCAGATTTTTCATTTAACCATTTATATAATTTAGAAATACATTAAAAGATGCAAATAAACAATTCAATTCCTTTTTTAAATATGTAAACAAATGTAATGTTTGTGGAAACGCGGAAAATTCAAAAGGATGTGAATATTTCAATAATTGATTAGGTCTGTCTCAATAAGCAATATAAACAGCTTTCTATCAAAAACTGTGTGATAAAAGTTTTCAGTCTTCAGGACAATTTTTCATTTTATTTGTTGTTTCTTTTGCTTTGTCTATTTATTTCGGTTAATTAAAATGTCTTCCAGTGTTAAATATTCATTAGAATGTTTTGTTAGCTTACTGATCTTTGACAAAGTTTTTTTGCATTTTTATGTCATTAAATTATTTGAAAATGGTCTCAAAACAACAATATTATTGTTTATTGTGATAATTTATTGGATAATTTATCATCCAGGTAAATTTCTTATTGCGACACTCCTATAATCGATTGATCACCATTAATTTGATTAATCGTTCCAGCTCTAGTTGAGACCAAATTAAAAATATTTGCATAACAATTCTGAAACAGTTTTACAGCCCAGAACCATGTAGAGAGTCACCTTGATGTCCTCGGTGTTTGCTGTCTGCAGTTTCTCTCTGAAGTGTGGGTCAGTCTCCAAAACCTCGATCACCTCCCTGAGATACCGGTCGTAGTACAGACCCGTGTCCTGAAATGCAGGACAGCTGCGGTTACAACCAGCAGAAACCAGAGTGAAAGCTCACATCAGGACATTTCCCCGCGCCTCACCATGTTCTCCTCCTGCGCTTCCTGCTTCTGGTCCTGCTCAGCTTCATTTCGGTCGATGGGAACGGACCAAACTGCTGCAGAGATGAACAGAAGCAGCAGCCAGGCAGGTTTCAAGTTCATCCTCCTGCAAAGAGAACACCAATTAGCCTTTTCTACATGCTAATACAGCAAACACCTGAAAGTTTGGGTCAAAATTCATGCTGAAAAAAACCTAAGCTCCAGGTCATCGTGCTGCCACCACCGTGTTTTACTGGTGTTCTTTGAGTGTTGTGTTTTTGAATTTCTTTGCCAGGCTGGGATGTTTATAAGAAAATATTTGTTGAAACTGTCACCACGTCGTGACCATGAGGCAGATAAACAGAAAAGATGGAGCTCCTCTGCTTTCTCCTAGTGCCAACTAGAAACAACCAATCAAAGTCAGGAGGTGGGTCTTATCGCTGTCAATCACAATCTCTTGTGGCTCAGTCCTGAATGCTAAAGCTAGTTAGTATAGCCATCAATGACAGTGGATAAACAGTTTTTATGAAAGGATAAGTTGTTTCTCTGCCATTAGCACATTTAGCAGAATACACAAAGATAATTGACAGAACTAAGACCCGCCTCCTGGCTCTGATTGGTTGTTTTAGGTAGGGAGCTGGAGGACATCAATCTTTTCACAACTTAGCAGTGTCACAACAAGGTGACAATTATAAGAAAAAATATTTTTTTAAATAAAAGTTACATACAATTATCCAATTATATATCAATACGTTTTGTTTATTATTTATTACATACTGTCCTATGAGACTGGAGCGAATACTGTTTTCACTCTTCAGTAAATTATTTACCTTTTTTAGTTAGTTATGTATTCACACATCCCTCTAACCATTTTACTTTTTCAGATTAATTGTGAAGGATATATGTCGTTTTAATGTTAAATTATATTAACCCTTTTCTAAAAACATTTACTCCTATAAGATGTTATGATTTATTCACCTTCAAGCTGTCGGGAGAAACTAAATATAACGGTTAGTCTATTAGAATATTGTAAACGGAGTGTACAGTCGTTAAAATATCGTTTGAGATGTTTGTTTTTAACGGTTAAGCTAAATAGCTAAAGCCAGAACAACACGGATGTAAAAATGGGGCGTCAAGTAAAACAAACGCGGATGTTTCTGCTGTACTGGTCGACTAAAATAGTCGGAAATATATCATCCATGTCTATTTTCTGTTTCATTTTAAAAGGATTTTCCTTACAATTTCATGCTAGTAGTAGCAGGAAGATGTAGAAAAGTCTAGCAAAGTCAACCCACGTAGCCCCAATTTAGCCTCCCCCTTCTTCTTTAAAAATCCAAATGTAACTGGAACTTTAATCTAAATTAGAACCACAATTAAAAACAGGTCTAGTATCGTTACATAATACACTAAAAGCCTAATTTCTTACCGCATGTATAGTTTTAAAATCCACGAATCTGTGTTTGCCCGGATATGAAGCACGTCACCAGAATGCAGCACAGTTTTAACGTGCTGTCTTCAAGTACACACGGAAATAAAGATCTCAGCTCTTGTCTATGATATTAGTATCAATAATCTTTGTAATGATTAGCATTATTATAGATAAATAGACATTTGATCAACGCAAAATTAATTATATGATTAAATAATCAGATATTTATGTTTTAGTTTTGTCAAAACTAGGTTATCTGGTTGAGAAAAATACTGAGGTTTAGAAAAACGAGGATGTCATCATCACGCGAAAGCATCACTACTTTCTCCCAGTAGTTGTATGGAAAGCAGTTGAGTATTTAATTTAAATTACATCCAAACAAGTTTACTGTCTTGAAGGTAAACAAAATAAAGACAACAGCGTATCTGTTATATGCTAGTGTCATAAATCACCATATAAATAAATAACACACTGAAACAGACTATTCGAGTAACATCCCTGCTGTTATTTGCGGTCATATTTTAATTTCTTGTAATTAGTTTGTTGCTATTTTTCTATCCACAAATATACATGTGTTGTACATGTATTTTTATTATTATTCTACCCAGTTGTACATTTATTTTTGATCTGAGTATGTTGTTTTCAGTAGCAATCCAACATTATTTTTTCTTGCAATGTAAATGTGTTCTGAAGGTACAGTCTGTTACTATGTTTCTTTTTTTAGTATTTTTGAAGATGTATTCCTTCATTTATCTGTAGCTTGCTGCTTGTACACCTGAATTTCCCCTCCTGTAGGACAGTAGCTCAATATTTTAACAAAAATGTTGAGAAACTCTGAAACATCTCCTTGAGAGGGAATAGAGACGGTCTAGTTTAATATTTTTATTAGGATATTCCAATATTATTTCCGTTCCATATCCTTGATATCAAGAGTAATTTTCATCCCCTTGTTCAATGTCTTAAAAATATATTTATTGCCATTTTCTTCTATTTTTCAAAAGCATAAAGTTATGGCAAATCATAATAAATTAACACCAAAGAAGAGTGAACAATTGCACATGATTATAAATAAAGACATAAATATGAAACATCAAATCAACACCAATGCATACAATAAAATTAACATACATAACTGGCACATAACATAACATACATGGCACATAGTGCATTGCTCACAAATAAATAAGACATCAAATAAATTAGGAAGTTAAATTAGCACATGTTAAGCTCATAATGGATTTATATCAGTTTCACTGATGGATTTAAAGGGTTTGTTTGATTAAATGTTTAGAAATCAATCTCTCTCATGTCGGTCGGCGTCCCGGGCCTTTCGTTCTCCACCTCCTCGTCCTTCTCAGTGGGACCGGGCTGCAGTCCGCTCTGCAGCCGCTGCCTGAGGGAAAACTCGATCATCTCGCTGTAGCACTGCAACACCGCCTGGAGGGGAAAACACACAAAAAAGGTCACTTTAAAAACAAACAAACCAACAAAAACATGTCTTTAAACACAAACAAAAAAACATCACTTTAAAAACCAACCAACAAAAAAGCATTACTTTGAAAAAAGTAAAATAAAATTATTTTAGCAACATAAAAAAGTACTTTCCACACCAACAAGCAAACAAAAATGTCACTTTAAAAATAAAAATCCCAAAACATTTACTTTAAAAACAAAACAACAAAAAAATTACATTAAAATACTTAATATTACACCCACCAAACATTGTAGTACAGGATCAAGAAGTTCTTACCGGATCCGTCTGGCACAGCTCGGCTAGGGTCTCGCTCATGGCGGCCCGCTGAGGCGACGCCTTGCTGCCCAGACCTCGCAGTGCACAGTTCAGGGACGCTGCAGCAATAAGTGAGGGAGGGGCTCCCAGAAAACGGGAGTCACAGACGCAGAGGGCAGCCAGGGTGTCGCTGTGCCGCCTTAGCATGGAAACCAGCTCAGACTCTCCTTGTTCCTCCATGGAGGAGAGAAAATGTGGCAGGAAGTCCTGAGGAGTCACTGCTGCCGAGTCCCAGCGCAGCGCGGCGAGGACGACGCGCTCCATCTCCTGATGGACCAATCAGAACCAACGAGTCAAGAAACCAAAACAACACCCAACCAACCATCCAACCAACTGACCAGTAAAACATCCAACCAGTAAAACATCCAACCAACCAAAAAAACATCCAACCATCCAACCAACCAGTAAAACATCCAACCAGTAAAACATCCAACCAACCAATAAAACATCCAACCATCCAACCAACCAATAAAACATCCAACCAACCAATAAAACTAAATTTTATTGTATTTTGTAATAAAAAAGAAACATCCATCCATCCATCCATCCATCCATCCATCCATCCATCCATCCATCCATCCATCCATCCATCCATCCATCCATCCCACCCTCAGGTCTGAAGGCTGGAAGCTGAACTCGGCCGCTGTGCAGAGGGCGTCAGCGGTGACGGTTTCACACTCTGTGAGCTTTGAGGCGATCAGGATGCATCCTGCAGCCAGGCAGAACGGTGAGACAGGCAGGGACAGGTAGGCAGACAGGTACCTGTCCATGAGGGAGACAGACAGCGGGAAGACGGCCTCGTCACATCCACAGTCACAGCAAACCTGCACAGGAGAAAGATCAACATTTCAGTCACAGGAAGCAAAAACCACGGAAAAACAGAATTCCAACTTTGATCTCAGAAAATTAAAGTAAGAATTCAGAAAAAAAAATCTGATTAAAGTCAGAATTATTTTTTTGCCCCAGTGGCTCTAATCCTGTTCCATAAAAACTCTCTATTTGAACCATGAGTAAAGTTAGGAAGTGGGGCCATCAGAGAGTTTCCCACCTCCAGGGCCCACTTGGCGATCTCCTCCCGGCGCTGCGGATCCCGCTGGATGAGCGTGACGTAGAGCATGGAGGGCATGTAGCGCCCCTCCAGGTGGAGCAGCCTCTGGATCACTCGATGCCCCGACACGGAGGGGTCCCAGCGGGCTCGGAGCTGAGGCGAGCCCCTGCTGCTGCTCTGGCCTCCAGGCAGAAATGGCCGACATGAAGTTAAAGTTTTATCATGATATTTTATGTTACGTAGCAATAAATAAGGGAACCAATTGTAAAGTTACAGCCAAAAATAAACAGCAATAATTTGGGTTATTTAACCGGTTATAAAAGAAAAAAATGGAGGCTCATTTTTCAAAGTCATATTTTCACCATGAAGTTCATGCCAAATATATAGTTAATGAACTAAATATTTAGTTAATAAACTAAATACTTAGTTAGCAAGCTAATGTTTAGTAAGCACACTAAATATTGAGTTAGAAAACTATATATTTAGATTCAATTTAAACATTTCATTAACAAGTTAAATATTTAGTTCATATACTAAAGATTCTGTTAGCAAGCTACAGATTTAGTTATAAACTAAATATTTTGTTAATATATGGATGCAATATATAAAGCTAAATAATTAGCTTCAAGCTAAAAATGTGCTCCAACCTAAAGAAGGAGACTATATGCTAATAAAAGTTACAACTTTGCAAGTTACAACTTTACAGATAGCTAATAAATAGTTTATGCTATTGATGCATATAAACACTTTATAAATCAGTAATAACTGCATTAATTAAGGGAGATTATTTGCTAAAAATGTATGTCTACAAATACTTATTATTGAATCTGAAATGTTTAGTATAGCAACTTTAAATAAAATATATAAGTGAATACTTGGCTCACTATTTGGCAAGAAACCGGTAGATTTAGCCTTAATAGATTCATAATAAGCAGTTATTAATGATTTCTGAAGTGTTTAGAGATGAATTACTATGTCATCTATAAGGGAAGCCTTATTGTAAAGTGGTAACTTTGGGGTTTATTGTGACAACAATCACTCAGAAGTTTCATCATAAGAAATTCATTGTGATAATTGATAAACAATAAATGATAAATTTACCTTGAGGTTCACCCTGATCCTCCTCTGACTCCTCACACCATAGAGACACAGGAAGCGCCTGGTCCATCTGCTGCGGAAACACTTCCAAGACGAAAAGAAAGAAATTTGGAAAGCTAGAAGTTTGGAAAAATGTGACAACTCTTCATCACTCCTCACTTCTCTCCCAGATTTTTATACCAGCAGGGAGAAAAACGGAGGGAGTGACGGAAAGGAGGCGTGGACCCTCATGAGATACAGAATATAATAGGAAGAAACAATACGGTCTGCTCAACAGGTGGGGAGAAGGAGACGGAGAGCGAGGGGAGGAGCGAAGAGGAGCAGACAAGAGAGGGAGTGACCGCAGGGAGCGAGCAACAGCTTGTCGTCGACGGTGAAAGAGAGAAGGAAGGAAAAGGAAAGAAAAGGTCATCTCCAGACTCTGACAATGGGCATGGATGACAAAAGGTGGTGGGTGTTTGTTTACAACGTGAGGGAGAAGAAAAGCACGTCAAACGCTGGAGGGGTTGATGGATGTCTCAGATATTCCCAAAAAAAGGTCAATCTTAGTGTCAGACTGGAAAGCTGTGAAACTTATCCAACAGAAAATAAATGTAACGAAAGAGTTTAACCTCTATGGTCCAAATGATCCCACCCTAAAGCAAATAAAGCAAATAAAAAAGAGGTGAAAATTATAGTAAACTAACACTGTTAGAGAACCTGCAACTACTTTGTTTCATAAATGTAAAACACTTGAGGTGTTCCTCAAAGCTCCGATCTTCATCCACTTTGTTTTTATTATTTCAAAAGAAATGCACATCAAGAGTTAGTCATTTTCATCCATCAACGTACAATCAGTATAAGTACATTATAGTACAAAGTAGACAAATTAACAAAAATGTTATTTTTTGGAGAAAAAAATAGAATAATAATAATGGAAAATAAAAAGTATTTTCCATCTAAAAGGATCATATCAGGTTTCAAATTTAAAAAAGTAATCCATCCATCCATCCATCCATCCATCCATCCATCCATCCATCCATCCATCCATCCATCCATCCATCCATCCATCCATCCATCCATCCATCCTCCATCCATCCATCCATCCATCCATCCATCCATCCAGAGAAATTAATTTTTATGTTTTTCACCATTTGTTTTGATTATTTTTCTTCCTCTGTGTGTTTTATTGTCAAAGCAACCTGTCTCCCATCATCCTCTCCTCTCCTCTCTTGGCAATCTGCCGCCGTGTTTAAAGTGTAGCTGCTGCAGAGGGCCGGCCGCAGTGTGTGCAGCAGACAGTGGATCAGGGCAGGTCAATGAGCCGCATTGTCTCCCTTTACAAATCAGTGTCAGACAACCTTCTGCTTGCTGCTGGCTGAGCACACACACTTCACACTAAAACCACACACACACACACACACACAGTCCCCCGGGAGCCCTCTATAGGCCACAATGGGGTCACGCTCACCAGCAGAGATACAGATTGTATTTGACAGTCATTACAGGTGGCTTTTCACACATTTAGGAGCTCAATGGCGGCTCGAGTTTCAAATGGGAGTTAAATGGAGGGATGAGCTGACATCACGCGGCAACTTGATTTCAGCTGAGAATCAATTATTCATGTTGTTTTAACAAAACAGGGATACGCTCCTTTAACTGTGTCTGAACAAACATGGCTGCTTGTGTCTGAGTTTGTCTGGAAATTCACACAATGTAGGAGCAGATTTTAAAATGTTATAAAATTTATTTGATCAAAATTTTATTCAGTTATCTTTAGTTATAAGATAACTGAATAACCTACATTTCATGACACTTTTAAGTTTACTAATGAGACCAAACAGATCTTGTGTTTGTTTAGTAGCTGCATTTACACTACAAATGTGTGCAAAATGTTGTAAATGTTCCACCAGTACCGAAAAATATTATGATTGTGGTATTTCCATTAAATAACAAATTAAAATCACACGTGAAAAAGTTTGTTCACTCTTTAAGTCGTTAAAAAAAACATAATCCTCCAACTACTTCCAGTGGTCTTCCTCTTCTTGGTTTTTGGCAGGAGCAACTTCCGGTTACTGATCATGTGACTCATGTGATGAGAAAAAAGTGCTTCCATCGCAGTTTTTGCGAAATACATAAATTTCGGTATGGCCAAAAACCTTTTTTTACAAAAAAAAAAAAAAAAAAAAAAAAAAAAAAAATTTTTTAAAAATTGGCATGTTCCCAAAAAGCGGATTTGTTTTCAAAATGTCAAATTGCGTAATTATATGGTCAATGGAAACTCAGCTAATGATAATCCTCCAACATTTACTCAGTTGTAGAATTAAGGAGAGAATATTATTGGGTTTAAAGCTGTTGACAAAGCCTTTGACCAGGAGCTGAAAGCAGATTGACTTTGAATGAAGGACAGAGTGAGTTTTTTGGGGCGGCAAAAGAGCGACAGACCGTCCGCTTGTTTAAGCGGCCTCCTAAATTCATACGTCGCAGCTGTATTCAAACATCGCGGATGGAGAAGGTGGGAGGCGGCCGAGAGCCGAAAGAGGAGTGCAGCGGGTCCTGGGAAGGAGGCGTGGCGGCCCGCCCCTCATTTTCCGGCTCATTTCCCGGGACAGAGAGGAACAGAGCTCCCGTTTTACCTCCAACAGACACCTGCTGGTCACTGGGGGAGGAGAAGGAGCCGGATGGGAGGCGAAACTTTAACCAGTTCACAAGTTACAGCGCCGATTAAAATGTTGACTTACCCCTTTTATTGCTCTTACAAATAAATCATGAACAGAGCTGGAGGACTAAAACTTGTACTCCGGTAACTTACTAACTAACTAACTTGAGAAACCTTTTGGAATAAATGCGTGTAATGATGTGAAAAATTAGACACGTTCTTGAACAACTCAGAGCATTAATTTAACGTAACACAGATAACTTAGTGCTAGCGAGTGCTAGCTACCACAATGTCCGTTAGTGATGTGCGGATTGATACTGAAATATTGATACTTCCGATTCCAGACCTTTATGCCTTAAGATCGATTCTCAAATCCAATATCAATACTTTCAGTAATTAGAGACAATGTATCTTAACAAGAGCACGTTAGAAAGTAGCTAAATTATTAAAATCTTGCCTACATGAGACAGGGTTGATGGGAACTACGTTTTCTTCCGCCTGGTAAGTGCGTAAGGACGTAATACGTCAGGACGTAATGGTGGGTCATGTCTATGATTAGACGCAATGGTAGATCAACTTTCAACTTTCATTTTATAGTAGTTAAAATTTATTTTACTTTTTTTTTTCTAGTTTGCAACATCATTTTCACATATTTCGTATGACTTTCTGCTGTTGTCAAAATAGCCAAGCTATTGTAAATGTGCTTCTGAGTTTAAAATGAATACATTAGAGTGATGTTTTGTTTTCTTTTTATGAAGCCAAGATTTGAAGTATCGCTACGCTTACTTGAGTAAAATTTCTGGATACTCTTCTCTCTGCGAGTAACTTTACTGAAGGAAGAACAAGCTTATTTTGACCAAAATTTCACCAGACTTACAGTTTTTGTTAAATAATTCACAATCTTTAATTTATTGCAGAAATACCCTAATTCACCTCATTCTGCTTTATTTGTCTTCTCTTTTTGTTTCAAAGTGACATTTAAATAATTGAGTTTTCCTTCTTCATTAGTCCATCTGAATCAGTCCTATTGACAGTGAACTAGCTCCACATCATGATGCTACCTTCGCCATACTTGACACTTAGGCATCTTGGAATGTTTTACATCATTAAACAAGTTTTTAAGTCAGACAAAGACAAACTAAGAAAATACAAAACAGTCTCTAAATGTTAACATTTGTTGAGAAATAACTTTTACATTCCTGTTCTCTTTCTCTGGAGTACTGGGA
>NW_015114824.1:0-1567 GCF_001443285.1 Poecilia latipinna
TTTATTAATCTTTTATTAGTTTTACACCACTCACTGCTAAAGAAAGCTCTTTGTAAGGGCTCTTTTAAGCCCTTTTTCACCCTTTTTGCACTTTATTGTTTGAGAGAAAAACTGTCATTTGATTTTTTTTTTTTTTGGTGACAATATTTCTAATACATTTTTAAATATTTGTAGCCTTTTCAAGCCATTGTGTTCTACGCCACGAAAAGCGTTAATTTAGTACCATGTGACCTGGACTACTAGGCTTTCAAGTCCCATCCATTTCTTGGCAGAAGGAGCCAGCCAGTTGATCGGTGCACCTGCAGAGTCCAAGGCAGTTTTTCAGGGACAGTCCAGCACTTCCAGAGGGTAAGTAAATGCAAAAATAAGAGTTTTATGAAAGCTTTATTAGGAAAGCCTGTTTAGGAACAAATGCTGCCCTCTGTTATTTTTTTATTAAATTAGAATTTTATCTAATTGATATTCTTCAGAAAATCTATCATTTCCAGTTCAAATAATATCTTATTTGAAAAATTAATTACACAAATGATGTCAATACTCAAATATGCATGATAAAGGAGCTACGTATTAAAAAATATAGAAAAGGGATTAAATCTCTGCAACATGTGAGGATTTGCTGTTCCTCTGTTACTCCACAAGAGGGAGCCATTTCCAGAGCAGCTGAAACATCAGATCTGGTTCTCCCAAACCTCAGAGGATCATATTTGATCCCGGGTAGCCACACTTGCTTGGTGCTGTTTTTGACCTGGACATATCACCTTATTTGATTCACTGCGGAAAACAAATCGGATTAGGTGTGTCCAAACAGGTTGAGATGTGTTGTTTTCTTTTTCCCATTGGGATCTTATGTGAAAAATGAATCATACAAACGATGCAAATACATGACAAATGTTTTTTAATGCTCGTCTAATCCTTCTGCATTCTTTGAATCGCATCCACGAGGATCGGCTTTCCAAAGACGCTCTTTCGAAGGAAATGGACGACGAGCTGCCGCCGAGCTGGAGAGAACTAATCAGTTCTTCTCCGAATGCCCCACCTGACCTCGTGAGTGTACATGTGTACATGTAAGACACATGTATCAAACTCAAGGCCCGCAGGCCACATGTGGCCCGCCATGTCATTTTATGTGGCCCCCCCCCCAGCGTTTTATAGGCCGATGATTGACATATAATAGGTTTTAAGCATGAATTGACTATAAACTACATCTCCCATAATGCATTCCGATTGTTACCAGCCAACATTAAGGCTTCTCGCCACTAAAGAGCAGCAGTCACCTCAAGCTGCTTATTGGTTTCCCCAGCGAATAAAACATCGGCAAGCTAACATCAAAACGTCCAAGAAAAAAAATCGATTTACAAGTAAGGCTGTGAATGAAGATGTGTGTGAGTTGGTGTCAGGGCGGCAGGTGGCGCTAGACTTTTTTTGTTATCCGTTATCTTGACGACAACATAAAAAAATCGGTCATGTACTATTTTTATCCGTGAAATTACAATCATATTAACATCGGCTATTTAGCCGCATTTTATGCGGTTTAGTTAATATTCACCGTGAAGCCTGATCCCATCAC
>NW_015114824.1:6671-9267 GCF_001443285.1 Poecilia latipinna
TAACCCTGTGCAGGGTTTGGGCGTTTTTACCAGGATTTTTTATTTTTATTTTTTGCATGGTTTCGCTTCTCCAAAACGGACAGATGTTACGTCTGCCGCGCTCCTTCTGTGCATCGCTCTCCTTCTGGGTGCGGGAGGGTAACATCTTCAACTCCATTTGTTAAAACTGCAGGGCGAGTTAAGTTTAATTCTTTGCAGCGGCGCCGCATTGGTTGTGCAGCATACTGCGCATGGATCTAATTAACTTCTGCACCTTTATTTATTTCCTCGAAATAAACTGACAGCTCCTCTGTTTAGACTATAAATGGATTAAAACAACGTTGCATTGTCTTTAGTTTTCTCTGTTCTGTACTGGAGACTGGAGTTAAAGGCGCCATTTCAACTAAAGATTTGCAATGAGATTCCTAACCAAGATGTCCTGTCTATCACTCTTCAACACGCTGTCAGCTCCCGGTCAGAAAGACGCATTTAGTTCAGAGTCCATGAGATGATATTCAGAAAGGATTCTTTTATTAACTGATTTCAGTTCCTCAGAGATTAAATCTTTGTGTAAAGTCTATAATGTCTGCCCATGAACCAGTCAAGGGTGTTAATTAGAACCTGTCAAATGACCGACGGGCTTTAAATTTTCTGGTCGTTTAAAAAAATAACCAGTCAAATACGAAAATATTCGGTTAACGGACCTCTGTGTCGGGGTGAAGAGGGATCAGCTTTGCGTTGAAGGACAGGCAAACATCAGCTAATTGTTTTGTTGTTTTGTGAAATACATGTTGGTTGTGTAATAAAAAAAGTTTTGTGAATGAAGTTGGGAGTTAACATCGAAACTTGTTTTATTTGTTTGCTTACCTTTAAACACTGATTTAAATATTGTAATTTTTAAACTGAGCATTAATTTTAAATCCATGCAAACTCAAATTAAAACTTCAGTACATTATGTTCTGTGTTTTCCGTGTAGTTATTTTTGAGGTTTTCTGTGTTTAGTCCTGTTCCTGTCCTGTCTTCCCTGTTGATTGCTTCCCAGCCCTCTCTGTATCAGTTGCTACTGGTAATTAGCTGTGTGCTAATCTCTCTGCTGTGCCGCCTGTTTTTGGACTGTTTGAGCTTTCGTAATTAAATTCATCATTTTCTTCACAAGCTGGGTCTCAGCGTTCATCCTCCCCACCGTCAAACCACCACATCATGACATGCATAAAATCAGTTATTTGACAATATGACGTGTTTAATTTATTTTTAACATTGTATTTTCATACATTTATGCTAATGGTGCCCAAGTCTAGTTTTCCAGAGCTACCATCTGCAACTTTAGATGCATTCCTTCTCTTAACACACCTGGACCATTGACTCATTATAAGCCTCTACAGAACTGAGTTGCTGCTGATGAGGGAAGTCAACCTTTTGTCTGGGGGTGTGTTTCAGCAGGGATGCATCTAAAAGTTGCAGTCTGGAGGACCGAACCTGGCCACTCCTGATTTGTACTGTCATTGTGGCCCGTTGAGGGGGGCCAATATGCTGAAGTGGCCCTCGGTGAAATTGAGTTTGACACCCCTGCACTTGATGGACCCATTCCCAGAGCAGCTGAGATGTGAGATCTGGTTTTGCCAAGTCTGCTTCGCTCACATTTGATCCCAGAGTAGCCAAGCCTGTGCTGTAGTGTTGGTTGCAATCTGTATGTATTGGGGAAAATTTATCAGCTTATTATTAATAATAATTACAGCAAAAACTTGGAGGTCAGAGGGAGATATCTGTTGTTTTTTTCCACTAGTCTAGTCACAATCTTATGTAAAATACTGATTACCCAGTAATGCAAATTCTAATGTCAAAGATAGTTCATTTAGCATTTAATAAGTGTTTAAGTTATTTGAAAGAAATGTGAACTAAACAAAGGAGATGGTGTCAGGAGGAACAGGGTCAAAGGTCCAACCCTATTTCCATCAGGCAGAAGAAATGAAGGTGATGAAGAATATAAAAACCTGGATGTTCATCTGGACAACCAGAGTCTGAAAATGTTTTTATTTTATTCAAACATGGATCTTGGTTCTGATCCAAAATTTGTTGTTTAATGTAAATAAACACAACCAAATGGCAGCGGAGACACTTTGAAGGAATACACATTATGGAGCTGTGAATGTTTGCACCGATGTCCAGACTTCAGGAAAACTTAAATCAGTTTTAATGAGACAAAAAAGGAAAAATCAGTCAGAGTTCAGCTTTCCTCCTCTTCATCACTCTTCCTCACCTGAAGCGGTGAGGAATTATTTATTTCATCAGTTCCTACAAGAACTGATGAAATAAATAATCCTTAAATAAAGACTCATCATCAGCGTCTCAGCGAAGGTAAAGTGACTTTATTTCCTGTTCCGTTCCGACCCGGTTCACAGCGATGCACTGGGCAGCGTGCCGCGCACCCCTTCCTCCTCGTCCTCTTCCTCCCCGACGTCCATCCAGGGCTGCGTCAGGATCTGCTCCAGCGAGGGGCGGTCCTTCGGCCGCCAATCACCAGCCAATCAGAGCCTGGCATTCTGCAGGAAGGGGTGGACACCATAGACATAATATAAGGATAAGACCCTCATGGACCGCTCTCGCCTATTGTCGCTGA
>NW_015114824.1:13338-20761 GCF_001443285.1 Poecilia latipinna
ATACCGCTCCAAGATGGCCGCCGTATTTCCTGCGCCGGAGCGGCCAATGCGGGGTCTACACCACGCACACCTAAACCGATCAGGGCGCAGCGGCTCGGCACTTAGGGGCGGGGACGGACCACTGTCAGTCTCTTACCTTATTTGGAAATGGGACCATTGCACTCCGGAAGTGAAGGGGGCGCTATTTCCTATATTATCTGCGTTCTCCCGTTTAAATTTTCTTTTGAAATCTGTGATGTAGCTTCATCTGTAGGAAGGAGTTTTACTCTCAGCATGTATTTCACCGTCTCTTTTTTATTTACTTCAGCGCAGCTCACAGCTTTTACCAAATTCCATAGCTTGTACTTCTAAATCTGCTTCTTAGTTGCATCTTTTCGAGCCTGCTACTGCCTCTAGTGGCGTGGGGGTGGTAACACAACTAATATAATTATGTCACTAAATGAGAATACCACAAAATCTTTATTATTTACTATTAATTTCGCCATTTCTGGCAACGTGAAAGACAAATTATCTTTTAAAATACCATATTTTTCTTCAGGATGTAGAGGTGACATAAACAACACCTTTATACATTATAAATAACATCTATATATCTCCATCACTTATAAGAGGAAGAAAAGAAATAAGACATGAAAAACAATATTATCAACAACAATAAAAATGCCATAACAATGTATACATAAGAAATTTAATTGAGCAAAAGTCAATAATGAACAAATTAATTAGGTTCACAGACGAATAACCAGGATTGTTAAACAAGCAATAATCCACATTTTTGTTTTGTTGGTAGAGTCCTATATATAGGAAAAAATATAATTAAACTATTTAGTCTTCCAAGGTGGAAATTTTTCTTTGACTCTAAAACAATAAAATAAAACTAATTAATAGAATCATAATATCAACAATTTGTGCATCAAGTAAACACTTAGTATGCTACAGGTAAATGTTATCATTTAATTTGGCTAAGAATAATTATTGCACTGTCATTGAATGACTTCTAATAGATGTTCTATATTTACCAGAGGAACACAATAACGCCTTTATGAGCTCAAACTGACAAAAAAAAAAGGATGGGTACTCTAAACAGTTTAGACAGAGTTGTTATTGGTTTCACCACTATTTACTTACTATTTTTCCAAGTATTCTTAAAAGATTGTCTGTTTGTCTGCAGCTCATGTTACCAAACCAGCTGAGGAGATGAAAAGCTAAAGCCCTCAACAGTTAAAACTTGAGATGACTTAAAACTTAAGTTAAATTTTTAAGTTTTAACATTTTAACTCATTGTTAAAATGCTAACATTACTTAACTAGAGGTAATATTAGCTAATGTTTCCTCTAACTAACTAGAGGTTTTGCACGAGTTGCACTTGTTAGGTAACCCCAAGATCACAGGGTCTTCTTAAAAGATAGAGTGACGTTTCTTAAAAATGTAGCCAGTGTTTTCAGCAAAATTGAGCTGACTGTCCAGGAATGATCCAAGATATTTAAAATTTGCCAGTTTCAACAGGTTGGCCAATGAGTGAAACGGCAACCACTTTCAGGTCTTGTTTTTGTCATTTAATTAGCTCTACTTCCTTAAGGCAATTAAAAGGTATGGTGTTTGTAAAGGACTTTATCTTTTGCGGTTCCAGTTATGCGAGAATTAATAATAAATAATAAAGACTTAGTATTCTGATTTAGTAATGTATTTATATTAGTTGTGCTACCACTACCACGCCACTAGAGGCAGTAGCAGGCCCGAAAAGATGCGAAAAAGGAGCAAATTTATAAGTACACAGAAAGCAATGGAAATTGTTAAAAAATTGTGAGCTGTGCTGAAGTAAATAAAAGAGAGAAGTTCAAATACATGCTGAGAGAGGAAGTCCTTCCTAAAGATGAAGCTATATCACAGATTTCAAAAGAAAATTAAAACGGGAGACCGCGGATAAAATAGGAAATAGCGTCCCCTTCACTTCCGGAGTGCAATGGTCCCATTTCCAAATAAGGTATGAGACTGTCATTGGTCTGTCCCCGCCCCTTTCTGTTTGTTGCAGCGAGGTCCTTCTCCAGAATTTGGTAAAAACTGAGCTTTGCTGAAGTAATTAAAGACACAAGTTCAAATCCATGCTGAGAGTGGAACTCCTTCCCGCTGCTCTGATTGGCTCAGCAATGTAACGTGATCCTCTGCAGCAAGTGACGGCAAAGCGGAGCGTCATGACGACTTTACGCAGGTGTGTCTTTACCTCCGTGGCAGAGGCTCCGCCGAACCCCTGAGACCGACTCACCGAACCCCTGGGGTTCTATCGGACCCAGGTTAAGAACCACTGGTCTACAGTGTCTACATATTGTTATGTTATCATCCTACAGATAGAAACTAGAAAAGCAGATGTTTCCAGGAAAGCACAAGCCAACTTCATGGTTAATTTTCTAACCACTAAATACAAGTTCCTCTGATTATGTCTCAGTCTTGTTCTGTCATTTTTGGATTTAGTGATGTTGGGTTTTGTTGGGGGATTTGGAAATCCTTGTGTCTGCCTGTTTGGTAGCAGTTTCCCCTTCAACCTAACCACACTGTAACATCTTGAGACCAATCCAGGACCCCGAGGCCCCGGAGGACGACCCAGAGAGTGAGACGAGCCCCCGGTTACACGCCAGCACAGCATACACCCGACAGTTGTGAGAACCGGAGGGGGGTCAGAGCATGGAGATGTTGGAGAGACCAAGAGTGAGTGTGTTTATTTAAGTTTTTCTTCTCCTGACTCAGACAGAGAGCAGACTACAGAGGATAATGAGAAACAGATCTTTGGTGGAGAGAAAGAGGAGGGAGGGGAAAAGAGACGACAGAGACTTGGTCAAGGGGGAGAACAAAAATCAAGACAAAGTAAAAAAAGAAAATGGGGAGGAGAGGGAAGAGTGACAGCCAAAAAAAGGGGGGTTGTTGCGTTCATCGCCACAGGAAATATGCCCTCTTATGTTCACTAACTGACAGTTAACACTGCAGCCCTGGTGGCCATGCAGCTGGTCTACAAATGGAGGTATGAGAGACTTTAAGCAGCTCCCCGTGCCTCCTGGTCATGATTAGAATAACAATCATTCTGCTTTTAACCCAAATATCTGGAAAAACTTCCAATTCTGACGCAAAATTTAGCCGCCAAATGGAAAAGAGCAGCTATGATGATGGGGAAAAACTGGATTACTAGACTGTATGAAGAGAATGTGAAGTAAATGTGACAGAAAGAAAACCCAGAAGGAGGCAGAGGAGGGAGGCTGGAGGTTGGGCAGGGGGGATTCATGACTGACACATACAGAGTCCTATGGGGAATGAGCAACGGAGCAGCCGGGGCTGGGAAACCCACCCAAAGGCAATTAAGGGTAAAGGACGACAAAAATATTTGATGAACTTTTTTCTTCTCTCTCTGCCTCAAAGGGACAGAGGAAGGAGTCGTGGGATCTCGATGGAACTGGGATTAAAGACCGATGCTTACTGGGAGTTTTGCTGATTTTTCTTTAAGGATGATTTAAAGCTAACCGCGAAGCATCCGGTTGGATAAACTTGCAAATAAAGCGAGAAGAAGCAGCAGAAACTTTTTTTTTTTTTTGGAGGGGGCCCGAAGCAAAACCCCGAAGAAGAAGAAGAGAAAGAAAAAGAAGGGGGATGGATAGTTTTTGCGCAATGACGCGCTGATGGGAGAAAGCTAAAACTTCTTGGAAAACCTCTGGGAAAGTTTTTTTTAATTACTATTATTTTGTTTTCGTGGCGCCCTTTAAGGAGTCGCAGGAGACTGAGATCGGATCTCTGGGTCCTGATCCGGAGGACGATGGGGGCCGCGCCGGGCTCGGGCTGGGAGGAGGGCGAGTTCGAGTTCAAGCTAGTGTTTGAGGAGGACCCGCCTCAGCGGCAGATCCAGGGGCCGTCCCCGGCGCGCACAGCCGAGCCGGAGAGCTCCGTCGGCGGGGAAGAGGAAAGTGATGGCGCCCTGTTGCGGCTGGACTCCAGCAACCTCGGTTAGAGTCATAATTTCAGTTCAGGCTGCAGATAAAGAAGCTGGAACCTTTCTTAATGCATGGGAACGTTTATGCATGTTTGTGTAGTTGCATGATCCACGGTAATGACGGCCTCCATCCATATGCATCCGCTAATGTGGTGTGTGTTTGTGTTTCAGGCTGCATGCGTGCCTGTTTCCCTGGGTGAATTCTCACAGCGGCTTTGTTTTTTGGTTTGGTATGCATCTGCGTGCATATCTCGCCGTTTCCCTGTTTGTTGTGCGCATTTGCGCGCGTGTGCATGTGTTTGGACATGTGTGCGTGCGGCCCCAGACTCAATGTGTTTCTAATCAGCTGTGCGTGTGAGCAAAGTTAACAGCTGCCATCTGGGAAGGAACCTCAACCTCTGTGTGTACTGAGCGCACCTCCCTTCTTTCGCTCGGCCTCCATCTCCCTCTCATTTTTAACCGCAAAACTCTCACAAACACGCATCGTACCCAATCGTTTGTTTCACGCCCACACTGGCATTTAGTTGGATTACCAAACCCCAGGCATGAATGTGCAACTGCAGGAGAAGTTCAGGAGAGATGCACCAAGCTAGGAGATCAGATTCAGCTGATTTTTGCTTCTATTTTTCTTCGACCTGCCACTTATCGAAGAATAAACTTTTCTCTTCTTTATATTAAATGACATTCTAGGTCATAAATGCACAAAAATCACCGTTTTTCACTTTTATTTTCAGTTGGAGGCACACTTTGATGCATGCATAAATGTTTAAGTGTAACACCTTTGTGTTAGGTTAAGTTTCACCATTTTTGCATGCTATAAGCAGAAGAAAGGAGACAATGCTCTGAAATGTAAAGCTTTTTCACTTTTGAAGGCAAATATACAAAGTACTAATATTCTTTCAAATTGTTAACCCAAAGGTCTTTAGAAGAGAGAAAGAGAAGGACAATAGAAATATAATTTATTGTCTCACAGTGGGGAAATTTAGGTATAACAGCTGCAAAGTGACAGGCAATTGAGGCATATATGTTCACACAAAAGTAAAGGTATAAAAATATAAAACAATTTAGCTTAATATACTGTACAGTATTTTTATAACATAAAATATTGCAAAGTTATGAAAAATGGCATTCTCCAATCCAAGGAATGAGCAACTGGGTAGGAAAATTGTTTTTGTTTTTTTTTAATTTGTAAAAATATGCATGTATATTTGTGAATGAAAACAACAACAGAGTATCAACAATATGTGAAAATGAAACAACAGAGATGAGCAAATACCAGCAGGAATGTTGTTTAAATTGAGTAAAACTGTATAAATATCAGCAGGATGTTGGTAGCAGTGATAGAGTCTAACATCTTCTGGGAGGAAGGATCTACGATAACGCTCTTTTGTCCACTAAGGATGCAGCAGTTTTTCACTAAAGAAGCTCTCCAGTTCAGCAACAGCTTCTCACATGGAGTGGGACACATTGTCAAAAAAATAATCTTATTAATAAAAAACATAACCCCGATTTATTGAGCCCGCTGTATTCCTAATTCAACTCAAACTACGTCTGCTGAAAATGGAGCAACTGAATTATTTTAACCCTAAGTATTTTCCAAAACAGACCCAAAACCCAAAACATTAATGATAAAAATGATTCACTGACAAAAGATCAGAAACCTGCCTGTTTTGTTTTAAGGTACACTGTTAAAAATGGCAGTGGAATTTACTCAAAAACTATGTAAAATCACAACAGAAAAAATTGTAAAGTAGAAAACATAAATGTTTTATTTCACAGAAACCTTTGTAACAAAATGTTTTTGTTGTTTTTACAGCAATTATATATGAGCATAATAAAATTTAGTTTGTTAAAATTACAAATGTGGTAAAAACTGAAAAATATTCAGGTAGTAGAAAAACTACAGTTTTATTAATTGTTTTTGAAAAAATGGAACTTATAAATAATGTAAAATTAACATTAAAATTGTTGTAGAGTTAAAAGTTTATTAATGTAATTCAGCTGTGGTTTAAATCACTGTAAATTAATCTACATAGCATTTTATTAGTAGAGTTTGTTACTTAATATCTGTCTTTTTTACAGAAAATGCTTTTAACCACAGCTGCCAGAGTTTTCTGTAAAAACTACACTTTTTTTTACAGTGTACTCTTCTATTCTGATCAGGAAGTCACTGAAAAATCAGTTTCTCACCTTTTTTTTTTGTTTTTAGATATATCAAACAAAATCTTCAACTATTTATTTGTGTCTAAATTTGTTATGCCAGGAGTGTCCAAACCTTTTGCCATTAGGTCGGCACTTTTTTTTTTATTATTATTATTAAAACTGAAAATATTTATTTCTGAAAACATTTCCTGTTTTTTTAATCTCTCCAATAATATTCTAAATAGATTATATTTTTTAAAAAGTAAAGTAGTCTAACTGTTATAGAAATAGCATCTGGCACAGTTGCTGCATTGAATAAAAAGTAAATATTTTCCAAAACTTTTCTCGTTTTTTTTTTTTTGGCAAAGGTTTGGCAGCACTTGCTAGATTTACCAAAATGTAATAAATAAAATCAGAAACATTGTTAATAAAATAAAAAAGCCTTATCTTGTACCAAAATAAATGTTTAAGAAGATTTTATTTGTCTATAAAAATCTCAAATTAATCGCTCCATTCTTGAATTGTGAAATGAGGAGCCAAACAAAATCATCCAGGGGGCCACAAATGGCCCCCTGGCCACACTTTGGGACTATTTGGGGACAGATACTCTATGAATCTGCATGGTTGTGCATTTAGCACTGTCGTCTTGCAGGAATAAATACAGATAATTTTTTAATTAATTTGTTTATTCTTGAATTAAAAATTAATACCTTTATCAAATAAGCTTCTCTTTTATGTGTTATAGCCTTCAGAAAGCAACTTAATCAGAACCTTAAGTTGGTATAAGTCCAGAAAAAATGATTGGTTTATCTGTTGTAATTAGAGAAAATCTTCATTTAAGTTAAAAAGTTTCATGTTTTAGAGGTTTAAAGTCTTCATACTTCTTCTCTACGCATGCTAAATTTATTTAAACTTCTCATAAGGAAGCCATATTTAATCATTTACTGATGCCACATTTTTTTATACTTCTGTTCAATTTTAAATTAAGCATCAGTGCTATTTCCCATAATCAGTTTCTTTAGCAACATTAACCGAAGATGCAGACATCTTGAAATAAAACATCGATCTATTAAGAAAACAGATGCGTACTTGTGGGTAGCAGTACAAGAAATCTTTAATTCAAGACCTCAGCATGTTTATTATTTATATTAAAACTTATCTTATTCGCTGATGACACAAATATTCTAGCCTCTGGCGACAATTTAGAGCATCTTCTCTCAACAGTCACTTCAGAGATTAGTAAGTTAAAGATATGGTTTGACCATAACAAATTATCCCTAAATTTGGACAAGACGAAAATCATGGTCTTTG
>NW_015114824.1:23556-23945 GCF_001443285.1 Poecilia latipinna
ATTATTATTATTATTATTATTAGTGAAATTGGGAGATGAGGAATCTGATTGGCAGGAGACTGTCTGTGGAGTACCACAAGGATCAGTATTGGGACCAGTTTTATTTAATCTTTTATATAAATGATATCAGTAAAGTGTCCAATGTATCAAAATTTATCTTATTCGCTGATGACACAAATATTCTAGCCTCTGGCGACAATTTAGAGCATCTTCTCTCAACAGTCACTTCAGAGATTAGTAAGTTAAAGATATGGTTTGACCATAACAAATTATCCCTAAATTTGGACAAGACGAAAATCATGGTCTTTGGGAACTGTTATAAAAATACTGAAATCCAAGTTCAAATAGAGGACGTAACTCTAGAAAGGGTTTTTGCTAATAAGTTCCTC
>NW_015114824.1:24442-24710 GCF_001443285.1 Poecilia latipinna
TAATGACAGTAGGACTCTAAAGTTTCAAGTGTTTAGGGGTAGGAGTTTATAAGTTCTCACTTCTTCCTACCCCATTTTGAGCATGATATGTTAACTGAAACTTCTTTTTTATGCACTTCTTGTTACTGTGCACTATTTTATTTTTATATTTGTATTTGTATCATGTTCGAATAAAATTTCATTTCATTTCATTTCATTTCATTCCTCCTGCCAATAAATTTTAACAAGTGAATTCACACTTCAAAGACAAATTTATTTCACATATGGA
>NW_015114824.1:27977-33559 GCF_001443285.1 Poecilia latipinna
ATTCCTCCTGCCAATAAATTTTAACAAGTGAATTCACACTTCAAAGACAAATTTATTTCACATATGGAGCGAAGTCCCTTAGATGTTGGGAATGAAACAGGAATGAAAGGTTTGTGGTTCATACGTTACTTTATCATCTCGACGCATCTGTTCAACATACAGGATGCAAACTAACGTCAAACAAAAATGAGCTGCTGCACAATTAAACGTGACAATTTAAGTGGAATTTACAGCAACAACATGGAGCTTTTACTGGATTATTATTTTATCATTATATTTTATTATTCAAATTCAGACAGAACTTCTGCAAAACTGCAGAAACCAAAATATCCGACTTCAAAAAGTAAATATATAAATTATTATATAAATTATTTATATCTTCTATTTGGATTGTGATGGATAATCTGGAGGAATTGAGATTATTGTTTCAGGTAGTACCAAATCTCTTTTGGACACTAGAGATGGAAATAACATTTTATTTCAAATGTTTAAGTTTGGAGTCATAATCACTGAGCAGATAAATTTGTTATCGATGCACCAATCAAACTGATAACCATTTCCATTTTTGAGCTCTAATCTGCTGGTTTAAGTGTTAATTTATTCAATTTTTCTTAAGGACTGTTACACATAAAACAGAAACATGTTTTTTTAACAGAGTTATGTAGTTTATATGTAGTTTTGTACGACGTTATGCATCGAATCATATTCCTTTAACACTGATGTGACTTTCAATATACATAAAAAACTGAATCAAAGTACTTTAGTAGACTTTGATGCTCTAAAAATGCATCTTATTATAAGAATATTTACTCTCTATTTGCTGGAGTTGCACTGATCATCACCAAGTTCCAATTTTTGCTGTTTCTGATTGTTTTCTTCTTTGCTGTAGATTATAACATATAAAAATGTGATGCAGATTGTTTTTGGACAGAGGAAATAGTTTTGAATCTATCTCTAAAATAAACAGTGATATGTTTATCCCCATGAAGACATATGAATCTAACAGAAAAGAAGAGTGCATCAAGTACTTGATGTATTTTCTGTATTTTAAAGATAGAAAATGATGTCATTTCTTAGTTTTTTGGTACTTTTGGTATTGGCATTTGTTACTGATACCAAATATCAATACCAATCGTTATCAGCCAGTTTTGTTCCCTTGTTTTGGTACATCTCTATCTATTTTATCTTTTAGTTCATATTCTTGTTCAGGGTTTGGTGCCACACATAAATACCAATGTGAGAATGAGTGAACCAAATGGAAATGTGAGAGATGTGATGGAGGAGAAATCGGCCTGTTCTGATCTCCAGCTGACTGATTGGTGCATCTCCATCAATTATTTCTCAAACGTCAGACTTTTATTTGTTTACCTTCTCCTTTTATGACATTTTACATCTAAAACTTGATTTCTAAAAAGCTCTCACTGCGTTTTTGTTAATGCCACAGTCTTCCGCATATTAGGGGTTCATTGCACAAATCCTGGCCTATGATTTCTAAATATCTCATACTTTGTGATCTCTCAAGGGGGCTGTAACTCTCAGGTTGGGGGTATACATTGCTTTAAAAAAATCAGTTATTAAGATCTTTTGTACTTTAGAATAGCTTTTTTACTGTGTTCAATAAGTGTTAGGTAAGCTTTCGAGGCTCATAAACTTTACTGGTCTGCACACACATACGCCCAGATCTAAAACAAAAAGTTGCTTCAGTACAGCAGCTTTAATCACTTGGAAATATTTCTTTTGCCAGGAAACATTTGAAGAGATTTTTTTTTTAAAACCCTAACTCGTAATTTGCTGGCGGTTTCAGTTGTGTGTCCACGTTGCCCAAAATTTGCCTGCATGGCTCACCGCCATCATTGCACAACAATGATCAGATGGAGCCTCGCTCATTACAGAAAAACCGCTGCGATGCTCCGTGTGGGAGACGGGAATTACGTGTGGCCCCACGCGGCTGTGGCCTTGTTTGGGTGGCTGTTTGAAATGAAACTGAAAAAACTTTTGGTGATTACATGCATAAGAAAATGTCTTTTAGTGCCGGTTATAAAAACTAGCACCTTGGTATGCAGCTGTTAATGAGGAACGGATGAGTTCATTATCATTTTGGTCGTGACGCCATTTTTGTCATGCTCAAAAAGACTATTTTTAATAGAAAGTATAACTTGGACCTTTAACCCCTGCAAAAAAAAATCTATAGTAGCTCTTAAAATTGCACACATTCCCACTGAAGTGTTTGGTTTTATTATATAAAAAATTCCCTTCTCACCCTTCGCGGGTGGTCTATCTCATCCTCTGAGCTCGGGTCCTCTACCAGAGGCCTGGGAGCTTGAGGGTTCTGCGCAGTATCTTGGCTGTGCCTAGAACTGCACATTTCTGGACTGAGATGTCTGATGTTGTTCCTGGGATCTGTTTGAGCCACTGCTCCAGTTTGGGGTGACTATATCTATATATATATGTGTGTGTGTGTGTGTGTGTGTGTGTGTGTGTGTGTGTGTGTATATATATATATATATATATATATATATATATATATATATGCTTTAGAGCTTTTTCTACACCAATTATACCTTAAAATGCTTTAATGCGAACAGTGGAAGCCATCTTGGCTCTACTGCAGAAGCTAACATCAACAGTTTTCCTTATTTACGCTCTTAAGGGTTCAGCCAATCAGCGCCAAGGAAAAATGAATGGTGGTCCTGGATTGGCTGATTTGCAAAGTTGCAAAATCTTTGCTGGACAAATGTAAAATTGTTAACTGATCTCATATTTCACTTGATTTTGTTGACCTTTGATAACCTGGAAACATTTATTAATATGTTTAAACCGATTGCAGCACAAACAAAAAATGTTGCTGCACAAATGTAGCACAGCTGATGGACACCATATTTTGTTTGATTTTGTAAATGTGGACTGGCGAGTTGACTGTTGATAATCTCCAAACATTTAAACATTTATTAATATCTTAAATGAAATGCAGCACAAACAAAAAATTTGCAGCACAAATGTTTGATTTGAAAAAGTTGGAGGGGATAACCTCACTTCATCACATTCTGTTACTGTTTTCATATTTTCACTCACCTCAATAAAAACACAGAATTACATCCCCACATCATGATGGCACCACCACCATGTTTTCTTGTGGGTTTTGGTGTTTTGTTGGTGATGTTCTGTGTTGTTTTTGGGTCAAATATACCTTTTGGATTTGTGGCCCAAAATTAAAGTTTGGTTTCACCAAAACACATTGTTTAATAAAGTTGTAATCTTTGTAATCTGGCCTGAATGTTTTCTTTGAAAGAAAAAGCTTTTTATTTACTGCTGTACTTCAGGAAACAGACATTTATGAAACACAATCAGTTCATTTGTATCCTCAGATCAAAAGGATCTTGTTAAGAAAATGCATCAATCAAGATGAAATATCCAGTATTTCATCTTGGTTGACTTTTCCTGAGCATCTAGCAAATGAAAGGCCATAACGATGCACAAAGTACGTAGCTAAAAGAAATGGGTCAAGGTTCGTAAACCCACATACAGTTCATGTCCGAATAATAACATAAAACACTTTTAAAAATGTTTATTGAAAGTAAAATTTTATTGCAGTGTTTCTTTTAAAAAGCTAGCTTATTTTTTTCTTTTTTTAAAATAACCTCTCAGCACAAACCACAAGTTTGAAAAACTCATTTTGACCTGGCGATTGTTTGGTTTATGTCATTATACTGAGGTTTATTTCACCAGATGGTGGTTCAATTAGAAAGGTCTAGGTAGTCGTTTATCTGTCTTTGAATATCTTATAAGATCATGTTGTTCTCATAAAAACTGCTGTAAAATCAAAAATAGCTGGAATGAACCCCACTTGAATGTTACAGGCTAATTTTCTTAATCCATAAAAACAATAAAAGGATTAAGTGACCTGTTATCACAGGACAATCAGCTGCATTATTTTAATAAAAAAATAAATCCAGCCTATGATATTGATATAATCGTAATAAAACAGGCTAAGCAGTTTAGTCCACTGCTTTTGTTGGCTTGCTTTAAAAAGCCCCAGTGGGTGTGTTTTCCATACGGCAACAATTACTGCAAATTGAGGGAAACTAATGTGCAATAAATGATAAAGGCATGTTCATGTAGAAAAATGAATCTTAATTATATCAGTAATTTTGTTTACAAGAGTTTGATTGAAATTTAATGTGTCCTTTTTTAAATAATCTCAAACCAAAACAACAGAAGTAAACCAGCACAAATATACAGACTGAGGTTTTGAGGAAAAAATAGAGGATACATATATAACAAAAGTTCACAGACTAAATTGAGTTTTATTCCCAGTGAAAACTAAAAAAAATGTCTGTAAACATGTGGAGGGCTATAAGTGACAAAATTTAATAATCGTTAAATTATTAATTGAATTTACCATTAAATAAATAAATGTTTGATACATTTAATACACAATAAATTCATTAAATATGTCAATAAATCACTAAATGCAAACATATAATTAAAGTCAAGGGACGAGGTTAACACTCTTCAACTCCATTAGCCTAGCTTGATTCTTTGAAAATCATGGCGGCTCTTTGGAAAACTTTTACTATTAGCAACAACGTAGCAGCAGGAAACTGTCTCCCAGACTATGTAGCGGAAAGAAGTTGAAGAATCGATTGTAAAACTGGTGGGGTTTAACTATAAGAATAAGCCCCGCCCATGGCCCCGCCCCTCTGAATTAATGGACAGGAACACGACCCATGAAATAATTAAATATGTATTTAATTATTTTTCTGCACCAGTTACCAAAAGTTTCCATTTTAATGATTTAATAACATCTAAAAAATTATAATTGTCTATTAAATTATTTTAACAATTAATTAGACATTTATGTATCTAATGGTACATTTAAATACTGATTTAAGGATGCATTTATTTATTTTTGTCACTTTTGGTCCTCCAAACCATATTTTTTCCCATATATTCAGCCTCACAGTTCATTTTTTTCAATCACTCATTCAGGAACAGATACCCACATTCAGAGCCGGCCCAAGGCGTATGCGAGATAAGCAGCTGCTTAGGGCCCTAACACCACTTGGGGGCTCCCGAGAGCATCATTTGATTTAATTTTGCAGTGTTTGCATGTTTTGTTCATTTTACACATCTGTTCCAAATTTTAAAAACAAAAGACATTAAACTTGTTTACTGTAAATTCAGCGTTACTTTTAAATAGTTAAATTTATATGCCACACTTAAATATCACTTTGTATTTCAAACTGCAAATTAATTAGAGCGTCTTTACTTTAGGGTGAAAATAAAAGGTCATAATAACACCGGTATGTGGTAAGCTAATTACAAATGACACTAATAAAAGTAGGTATATGATGAAGTATCTGGTGTTGACATGTTGGTAAGAGTGGCCCCCAAATCAAGATCTGCTCAGGGCCTCATAAAGGTTTTGGCCAGCCCTGATCACATTTATTTAATTTTGTCCCTTTTGGTCTTCCAAGCCACATTTTTTCCTTATATTCAACCTCACAGCTCTTTTTTTTTTTTTTTTTTTTTTTTTTTTTTTTTTTTTTTTGGGAACGCGAAACCCCTTCCCCCCCCCCCCC
>NW_015114824.1:36638-104321 GCF_001443285.1 Poecilia latipinna
CAAACCCCATTTTTTTCTTTTTTTCAACCCTCCAGGTCTTTTTTTTTTTTTTTTTTTTTTTTTTTGTTCATTCATTCAGGTACGGACAACCACTTAGCCACTGCTCATGCAGGACACTCAATCAACATTCCCAGCCCGCCACCCTCGTCCAATCAGAGGGCAGGGATGCATTCGCCGCCTCCCCGACGGGCCGCAGTCAGAGAGTTCAGCGGCACCTATGAGAGCCTGCCAGCCCGCTCTGTTCAGGTGAGACAAAGACAGTTCATGACTCACTGAACTAAACTTTTTAACTGGTTTGCTTTCCTTAGGGCTCCACACTCTGTTTATAGTGTTTAAGATTTTTGTCTAACTTTTATTGAGATTTATAGCTGAGAATAGGAAACTAAGGCTAAAAATTACACAATCTCTTCAAAAATAGACAATTCCAGATTGGAAAAACGTTGCTTGGTATGATGAGTTCATAAATCAGCAGATTTTAGGGTCAAATGTCACCGTACACCTTGAAAGCATGACTCCACCCCAAAATTTATCCAAGCACTTAAAAAAAATTTTAAAAAATACATCAAATCGTTTTTTGGTAATAAGTTGATTGTTGGTGTCTGGAAAATGAGTCGTTTCAAAAACTTCCCAGTTACCTGGCAACCCAAGCAGAGCTTTAGCCCTGTTACTTAGCAACCGAAGCAGAGTTCCAGCATGTTTGGTCAGACGAGTGTTTTGTCGTTGACTTACCTTCCAGAAACCACTTGCTGCATTCTTGTTAGTTGCGCTGGAGGCTCTACTTCTGTTTTTCAAACATGTAATTGCACATCTCCTTGCAGCCGTTTTCTTGTGCGATTGTAAATGTTGAGTAGCCAGCAGCAGCTTATTTGGATTTAAAGTGACAAGAGGCCCTAAAGCAACTCAAAATAGGCATAACTGATCAGTGAATGCTGTCTAGCTTTATTCTTAATTTATGTGACTTTTAAAAAAAATTATATTGAAGGGAGTTTATAGGGGAACACATTTCATTGGCCAGTTTTCTTTTTCTAAGCAGTTATTTCAGTTTTCAATGCATTAAGAGCAGAAATATTCTAAAATGTGTACTGTTACATATTATCATGCCTCTGCCATCATTCCTTACACACACACACTCTCTCTCTCACTTTCACACACACGCACACACACACACACACAGTTAATAATGTTCATTCATTAAAACACAATATTTTCTGTCTTTTTATTTTCTGTGTCTTTTCACTAATGTAATGTACTGTACCATGTATTTTGAACTCTGATGTAAATTAAATTTATTTCAAAAACAAACACTTATATATTTTTACATTCGTCCAGGTGTCGGAGTCCTGTGTGGTTGAGTGCCCCAGCATTCAGATCACCACCATTTCCCCGGAGGATGACCCGGCGCCGCCCGTCCCCAGCTACTGGGACCTGGGCAGCGGCGGCGGCGGCTGGGATAGAGAGCGCCTCTACCTCCCCCTCCTGGACCCTTTCTCCTACCGTGACCGCTTCCCCGGCTCCCTCAGCCCCAGCCCCGCCTCCAGCCCGTCGTCCCGCGGCTGGCTCAGCCCCGCATCCAGCTGCGACTCCCTGCTGGTGGAGGAAGAGGAGCTCAACGAGGGCAATGTCGGTTTCGGACTCTCCCCGTCCTCCAGGCCCACTTCCCCAGGAGGAAAGAAGCGCAGGAACTCTCCTCTGGCGTCTCCCTGCATCTCACGGAGGAGCAGCTACTCAGAGGACCTGCAGGGATGCAACCTGGAGGGCGGAGAGTCCGCCTCGCAGTCGCAGGTGCTGCCCGGCAGCTGTGAACTCAACATCCCGCAGAAAACCAGGAAGACGTCCCTGGAGCAGGTGGAAGTTCGGTTGTTTTACGAGAAAACAATTAGCCGTATTTCCATTAGCCATAAAATTGTGCAAATTGAAAGTATGAAAATAAATTTGCTTTATGCAAACATGTCAATTTCGAAATAACATGTTTTGTACTAAAACGGTTTTGCTCTAAAGATATAGAAAAAAAGAGGAATAAAGTTCCACCAAAAAAAGTCAGAAATTTTTCTTTAGATCAATCTTACACATTTTTTTCAAGCTCAGGGAAGCTTGAAAAGTCAAAAATTTCCCTGAAAAAAATCTGAAATTAATCTCAAACTTTTTTGAGAAAAGTATCAAAAGTTGAACATTTTTCACTTTTAAAGCTCAGAAATTTCCTGTTTTTCTTTGAGAGAATTTCTGAGGTTGATCTAAAAATGTCTAATTTTTTCTAGCAAATTTTTGATTTTTCAAATTCAGACTTCCTTGTTTTTTCTAGTAATTTTCTGAGATTAATCTCAAAATTTCTGAGCTTTTTGGCAGAAATTCACTCCTCCCTTAATTTCCTTCCTAAACACAGTGGTCCTAATATGCCACAGTAAGCAACTGGGTTTCCATTTAATGATCAATTGCACAAATTACAACAGAAACACGCCAATTAAAAAACAAAAAAAACTCCCTGTGAGTTTTAAAAGTCAAGAAATTTGCTAGAAAAAATTCTGAAATATTTGTGGCTCAAACTCTGATTGGCTGGTAAATGAAGAGAGCTGAAATATGAATTTATCTCATGTCACTGTAAATCCTGCCCTTATTTTTAATGACATATTGTGTAAACAAACTTAATCGTGTTTGATTTTAATTTATTTAATGGAAACACCATAATTGCTTTTTTACATTAGCAGAATATAAACCAAGATATTTGTAGTGTAAATGCAGCCAATAACAGCAGCTGTTAAACAGAGACGTGTTTCGCTGCAGTTGTCTCCCAGAGAAGTGGACCAGGAACCGGGTCTGGGCCGAAGCTCCCCCTGTCCGCTGCCGGAGACCCAGCAGCCCAGGAGAGAGCCCCCGTCTCTGGGAATGGACTACCTCCCAGTTCCCCCTGCCCTGGCCTGGGGCAGAACCAGAGCCAGCGCCCACAGTCCTCTCTTCAGGCAGGAACACATTTTATATAAAAACCAGAGTGAGGGGTTCTGATGTCCTCTGTTCAAACTGAAAAACAACCAAAAGACACTTGAGAAGTGTGCCCACCCTGTATCAGCGTAGAGTTTCCAGAATTATTAAAATCTGATCTCAAATAGTCAAAATCAAACCATAAATCCTGCGCCGCTGCCCTGGAAAGGTCGCCAGTCCATCAGAGGGCAACAAAGAAACAAACAATCATGTACACGTTCTCACTCTTAAAGCTGCAGTACACAAGTTTTAGAGGTGCACAGATTGCAGATTTCTGCCCGATCTCTTAAAAACCTCACTTGAAGATTCAGATTTTTGGCCAATAGCATTTTTTTTGTCTGAAATGACGCTAAATGACCTGGTGGGCCAGTCTGTCAGTCAAACCTCTCAACCTTTTACTTAACAACTACTTACATTTACTCACTTGCATTTACTTGAGTAACTTTTTGGGAAAAAAATTACTTTTAGGAGTATTTTTACAACACTGTACTTTTTACTTTTTTTACTTGAGTAACTTTTTGGGAAAAATTTACTTCGACTCTTACTTGAGTAAAATTTCTGGATTTTCTACCCACTGAGTGAAAAATAAACATGTTTTAGCCAAAAATTCACCAGACACGGACACACATGTGCAGTTTTTGTTAAAGTTTCAGAAGTTTTTTATTGAAAGAAACTAATTTGGAAATAAAGTTGTTTTGCCTGATTTTATTTATTTTGTTACTGATATGAATTATTGTCATTTTTGTCCTTAAAATACCAAGATTTCCACTTAACTTTACATTTTGGTCCATCTGTTTATGTCATTTTTAAGTATTAAGTGATTGATAATTTGATCTCACTACTTGAGTAGACGTTTTTACCAAAACCAAAAATTTCTTGGATGTCTACTTTTTACTTTTACTTGAGTAAAAATATGTTAAAGTATGTAATCAGTGCACCCCTAGTAACTTTTATTTTAAAAAAAAGTGCGACAGTTCAAGACAAAAGATTGAGCTCCTGTGCATTCTCCCAGTACTCCCAGTTCTAACTGCAGATGTACACCACTCAGTCAGAAACAACCAGTGCTAATTTAAATCTTTTTAGTAGCTTTATATCTCACACTGGGTGCTGTTATCTATGTTTTTCTCAGCTGTAAAACATTAATCTTCTGTCCTTTAGGTCTAATGCTTTGCCTCCACTTGACTGGCCGCTCCCGTCCCAGTTTGACCAGTTTGAGCTGCGCATCGAGGTGCAACCCCGGCCGCACCATCGAGCCCATTACGAGACGGAGGGCAGCAGAGGCGCCGTCAAAGCCGCACCAACTGGACATCCTGTTGTCAAGGTGCGACCGACGTTTCTCACTCTGCAGGAAATACATCTAACTGGGATTTTACTCCAGATTTGTTTTATTTAAACCAGAAGGGTCCAAACGAAAGTTCAAAGAACTCAAGTAATTTTCTTCTATTAAATGCAGTAATTCATGTGGCTTTATTATTTTATCTGCTCAAATAATAAAGTGATTATTTACCTTAATAAAGTAAATAGTTAAATTAACTTTAAATTTCATATATAATTTATTAAAATTAGTTTACTTTATTAAATCTTATAAAGTACATTTAATAAATTTACTTTATTAAATGTGATAAATTATATTTATCTTATGTACAATTATTTACTTTAAATAAAAGACATTTGAATATTGTAAAAGGTCTTTAGATGCAAAAAACTTACGTTTTAGCATCTAAAATTTTGTTTATATTTTTTAGAATTTAAAAATATATTTTTATATATTCATATTTTTTATAAATTGCAAAAAATAGTTGTTTTTGCATTTTTTTAAGATTCAAAAATCTATTTTTCATCTAAAACTTCGACTTTTTATTTTATATATATATATATATATATATATATATATAATTTTTTTTTTACATTTTTCATATTTTCAGATATTTGTGTTCCCCAAAATGTTCCCCAAGTCAAATTTTTTGCATCTAAAAAAGGTTTTTAAGATGCAAATCATAAAAATAGTCTGAGTTTGTAATCCTATAATTATACAAAATAATAATTAATTCAAACTTTAGACTTTGAACGAATAAGAATCTTATTACCAAACATTTCCTTCTTCTTGTAAATTTAGGATTTTATTTGCCACCAAAATTTGTAAATTAAAATAAATGAAAAATCATTATATTTGCTTTAAACTGTGGCAGGGGGCCACACAGAATTATCCAGAGGACCGTAAATGGCCCCCAGGCCGCACTTTGGCCACCCCCTTAAGCAGAACTTAAATTTTTTCCGGTGTTTTTGTGATAATGAAGCAAAGTCACATGTGTGTCTCCTGCTGCTCTCGTCACAGCGTGGTTTGTTTCTGTGTCCAGCTGTGCGGATACGCAGAGAGGAAGCCGCTGTCGCTGCAGGTCTTCGTCGGGACGGCTGACGACCGCTCGATCAGGCCTCATCCTTTCTACCAGATACACAGGTACAGACCAGCGTCAGCGTAGTTAACTACAACCAAACAAATGACTAAAACTGAAATAAACATTTTTTTATTAGCTGAAATAAACAAAAACAGTGTTTGATGGAGAAAAACTATAACTAACTGGAACTATATCATGTATTTATAAAACTAACACATACTGAAGTTATATTATGTTTTATGAATCCATATATTAGATGTGAAATAGATTTTTCCCCCCCACACTAGAAGTTTATAACACCACTGAAGCTGGGAGAAAACGGCAAATACAATTTGTTGTTCAACAATAATTAAATCTATTTTTTGAAAATGGTATTCATTAACATAATCACAATAATTAATAAAAATGAACCAAGGTATGAAAAACTATAACTAATAAAAACTAAGCTAAGCCTAAACAATAAAACTATATTCAACTACTAAAAACTAGCAAACGCACTCTAAAAACTAACTGAGTTTGACAAACAAAGAGTCACAATGAAATGAAACTAAACTATGATGAAAAACCCAAAACTATCTTAACCCTGGTGCAGAGAGAACAAATTTATCTCCATGCTTCTTTTTCAATTAATTAAATCTAAACCTCCTCACAAGATGCATCATCTGACTGCAGCTTTAAATGCAGCGTAACGAATCGCTTTCTGCCGCCAGGAAATATCTCCTTCCATTTTCTCTCAGCTCTAAATACAAACATCAGACTAAAAAATAAAATAATAAAAAATATCAGGATGAATTCAGGACATCACAGCTACTATTCAAGCTCATTTGAGATTTTTTTAAAACGTCTAAGTAGGACAAGCACTGGTTGTTTTTAATAACAGTATACTTACTGTTTAGTTGGATTACAAATATTTAGAAAGCCAGAATAAACATGTGAACAGTAATGAAGTACCTGAGGCTTTGCTGCAGAAATAATGTAATTTATGATCATTTATGGATCCTGGCGTTAAAGTGATGAAGAAGAAATTTACTTTTTAACGAATATGTGATACTACACGTTTACATCACATTTTATCTGACTTTTATGTCATGGACGTCAGACATCTGTCATAATTCTGGTGCATGTTAGTCTAGAAATGTTACAGGAAAATATACATTCAACTACAATGAAAGATTAACTTATTTTATATGTCTTTAAAAGGTATTTTGGTCTAATTTCTAGTGAAAATATATTAGTAGATTTGGAAAAAGACAAAACTAACTTACAAGTAACTTTTCAGCAAGATAAAGGAGCTTGTTTTAAGTCAATTAATCTTTAATATTGATGAAAAACGTCTTGTTCCAATGGCAAATAATTTCACTTTTATCAAGACATTTTGACTATGTTATAGGTTAAATAATCTGCCAGTGGAATCAGCACTAATTGACTTAAAACGAGCTCCTATATCATTATGAAAAGTTACTTGGAAGTTAGTTTTGTCTTATTTCAAGTGTACTAAGATATTTGCACTAGAAACTAGACCAAAAATACTTGGTGAAATATGTATTTTAGCAGTGATGTCATTTAGTTTAAAGGCAATTCTACCAAAGACTAAATAAGATTCATGTAAACTTCTGAATTTACAGCTTTTGTTTGATCATGGGTTCTACTTTGCGAGATGTTTAAGACAAATTTTTGGAAATTTCACTGGCAGATTATAACATGAGAAAATTGCCCTGTTATAAGTGAAATAATTTGTCTATGAAACTAGTATGTTTTTAAATAATAAATATTAATGAATTATTGACTTCAAACAAGCTCTTTTATCTTGCTGAAAAGTTATTTGTAAGTTAGTTTTGTTTTATTTCAAGCGAAATAACATATTTGTGCTAAAAACAAGACCAAAAATGTCTTGTCTCGTAAAATGTTGTGTTTTTGCAGTGATTTTCCCCCTCTAACATGTAAAAAAAGAGTATTTTCATTTGTTTTGTTGATATTTGTCAAATGAATGTTCAAAGGGAAACAGATAATTGAAATATCTTGGGTAAGGTGATGTACCCGACATTCTTTGGACTTTTTGGACTCTTAATTTTAAATGTTTCTCATTGTGTAGGGTGACCGGGAAGATGGTCGGAACCGCCAGCCATGAAAGCGTCCAGGCAGGCACCAAACTGTTGGACATCCCGCTCAACCCAGAGAACAACATGACCGCCCTGTGAGTACGAATTGAAGCGTTTAAATCTGGTTTGTGTTGCTGTTTCAAATCTTTTAGCCCACTTCATGTTGTCAGGCAGGTTATGTTTAAGATTTCTTTATTCTTCATGTCTGTCAGCAGTGGTGCACATTGATAACTAAAAGGTTAGTTGCTCAAACCCAAAAGCACTAATAATTAGCATTAGTTATGCTAAAGCTAAAGTGCTTTTCCAGTATGGTATTTAGCAGAAGCTAAAGCTAATACCCAACTCACCAACTGTTACAACAGTATATTCCCCTAAACAGGATAAAATCTGTTATTGCATGTCTACCTGCACAGAAAGTGATTCTTTGGAACAGATTTTTCACTTCTGGTTTCAGTTTTTAGTTGTTGAGTTTTGCTAACTGTTGCTAATTTTACCTAACTGAACACAGGAGCAGGCCTTCGGTCAGAGAGCATATTGGTAGATTTTAAACTGTTTACTACATCTTTAATACAGAATAAATGTCTGCAATGCACCACAAGTGGACAATGTCAGGAGAAGAGAAGGAACTACAGTACTGCATACAACCACTTCAAAATAAGAGCATGAATATGAACATCTAACTACTTAACCAAAACTTCAACACAGATGCTGAACTTTATTCAAATGAAAGCTTCTAAAACAGCCATGTACAGTATCACTTCAGAGTTTAGAGGAAAAAACAGTTACATAGGGGAACCAAGTGCGTTAAGTGTTTTCACGGTTAGCTAAGGCGCTAGATGAAAAATTAGCTACGGTATTAGCATATTAGCTGAAGCGTGCCCACCACTATCTGTCAGAAACCAAGCCCAGATGAAAAACTGAAATTAAGCTAAGCTTTTCAAATGAAATCTGGTTAATCAAAGCTAATTTATTGTTTAATAAGGGTGCAATTACTTTTCCATGTAGGGCTAAGTTGTTTTGGACAGACTTTTCTTCTCACTTCAAATTTAAAACTGCATTTAGCTTCTGAGACTTAAAAAAATATTTATATCTGCCTTGATTTGCTCAAATTTAGCAAAATTTTAGTGCCTGATTTTTGTGTTACTGCTCAACATTTAGACTTAATCTGCTGCTTCTGAGTTTTTTTAACTTATATCTTTCTCTAAAGAGTACAGTCAAAGAATATTTCTGCATTTCTGTTAAGATATTCCAAAACCTCAATTGTCCACATTTGAAGAAAGATGATTGTAAAAGTTTAAATCCTATTTTTTCTCTTATGTCTGAATTTCCTTACCTATAAAAGAAGTTAAAATTGTCTTTTTTAAATTTCTTTGTTTTATTTTTTCAATTTATGTGAAGATGCTGTCAAGATATTTTTATCATGATGAAAATAAACATAAGATCGTTTATGAAGGATTGAAGTTTCTTCTACTTCAGAAAACATTTAACAACTTTGTTTTTCAGCATCGACTGCGCTGGAATTCTGAAACTGAGAAACTCCGACATCGAGCTGCGAAAAGGCGAAACGGACGTCGGGAGGAAAAACACTCGCGTGCGTCTGGTGTTTCGTACTCACCTCCCTGTAGCGCCCCCTGTGGGCCCTCCTGGGCGCGTCCTGGCTCTGCAGGTCGCCTCTTTGCCTATTGAATGCTGTAAGACGCTGCACAAAATTCAACTGAATTTAAAACTTTGTTGTAATTCAACAAGAGGCCAACGTTTGTCCGTTTGCCGCTTCAGCTCAGCGGTCGGCCCAGGAGCTTCCTGTCATCGAGTCCGTCAGCGTCACGTCCTGCTCGGTGGAGGGAGGCGAGGAGCTGCTGCTGAGCGGTACCAACTTCCTGCCGATCTCCAGAGTCCTCTTCATGGAGAGAGGCACCGGTATGAGTTTGACACCAACCCAAAATTACGTAGAGTCAGAAAACATTATGAAATAAAATTAAATAAATAAGCAAATACACCCTGGCCTATTTTGTACACAGTCAAATGTTAAGCTAGCCTTAAATAAGGTAATCACATAACTTAAATTTTTGTCGTGGCTGGACTATTTAATCTCAAATATTCAATGTAGATTTTTTTTTTCTTGTCGGACTTTTCTGTCAGGCAAAAGTTTCAGTCGCACCCAGACATCTTCATTACGTTCTGCGACTCAAGCTTATTGAGGCTACCGCTAATTAGCTGCTAATCCTTAGCTAGCTGGCTAGGTGTAGATTATCACTTTGCACACCTCTGTTGCTATCCTGTACGATGCTACGTGCAATTTGAGCTAAAAAGCTTGGCACTTCAGCTATACAAAATATGCTATTTTCCTTTCTTTCTTCCCTTTTTTCTTTTTTTTTCTTTTATTGTAAAGCAGGTGTTCAATTTAATTTATAGTGGTTATAGAAATATCTTTAAAAGTGTTTGTGAAACCTGCAGAAGCCCTGAAATCATTTATTTAAAGTTCTCAATAATTATAATTTCTGCAATTATTGTATATTCCTCATCATTCAGGATTTGATGTCACTCAATCTGAATGTGACACTTGGTGTTTGATCTCATTGGTAGATATATCTGGATATCAATATGCATAGTAATGATGCAATGCTACTTTATGTTTCTGAAAAAATCAATCTTAGTTTTTGGTTTTTTAATTAAATAATAACTGGAGGGAATATAACTTTCGACAAACCATTTAAAAGTACTCCTACTTCTGCTATGAAGTAGGAGTACTTCATAGCAGTACTCCTACTCCTTCATAGCAGTACTCCTACTCCATAGCAGTACTCCTACTCCTAAAAGTAGGAGTTTAAAAGTACTCCTACTTCTGCTATGAAGTTATTTTTTAGATGTCTATTATTATATTTTGGATTTATTACAATTGTACTATTGTTTACATTTATATTTGTAAGAACCCCTCAAAAACGAGATGCTACATTTAAAAGTTTATCCATGAAACAAATATAAAAAAAAACAATATTCTTTACCTTTGGCATTAAAGCATATTTTTCTGTGAATTTATGATCCCAAAAATGTGGATTTAATATTTTATTCTAAAGACAGACTAAAATTATTACTTGCTGTATTTGTTGGTGTTAAGAGTACAGATATACTCAGTGAGATGTTTATTGGATTAAAAATCTTTATGTTTCAGGCCTCTAAGTTATTTTTGTTGTTTTTTCATCAATGCCAAACTTTTTAAATGTATTTTACCAAATATAAAGTTTCTCTTTGCTCTGGCACATCAGATGGGAAACTACAGTGGGAGGAGGAGGCGCATGTTGACCGGGACAACAGCAACGAGGTAATTTTACGACTCTCATTCAGTTTAAATGTCTGTTGATGATCCACCCAGGGAATACTTTTATATTTATGTCGTTATAGATTTGAATATAAGCAACAGAAATGTGGATACATTAAATAAAAGACAATCTGATACCATCAGGTTTGCCATCTTGATTGCTAGCTTGCAACATTTTGCGGAAAAATCGCAGACTGGGTGGTGAATTCAGGACTTTCTTGCTCCAAGGCAGCAATGCCACCACTTTACACCACTTTGCAGTGCATAAATAGTGATAAATTGACCCAGTAATTATTGCAATAAATGATAATATTGTTGTTTTGTGATTATTTTCAAATAGTATATTGATAATGGCTTTATAATGCAAGTTCCAGACCAATAATCTTTAGTTTTGTGACAAAAACACTGGAACTGGAAAATATTTTATATATCCAAATTAAAAAATCGACAACCAAAACAATAAATAAAATGAAAATAGAAACCAAATACAACCATAACCAGATTGATTATAATGTCTGTATAAACAAAATTCCCCTAAAAATAATAATCGTCAGTATGAAAATTGTTGTGCTATTATTTGTGGTTTACATGGTATATCATCAAACTTCTGACTTTTGGGTGTTTTGGTGGTTTTTAATATGAATTACCTTGAGAGAATTTGGACAAAGCTTAAAAGTGTCTCCAAAACATTTTTAATAAAACACTAACACGATTTGTGTGCATTATTTCTAATAAAGTGCAAGAAACTTTAATTTGAGAACTAATAAATAAATAAATAATGAGGTCGAATTGAGAAACTACAATGCAAAAATAAATTAAAATATCAAGAGGGAATCTGACACTAAAGCATTGATCTGATACTGATACTGATCTGGTATCGATATTATTGGTAATCTGTGTCGATCCGCCCACATTTTGCAGAAAATCCACACCACATGTCATTTTTAACAGCGAGTGTAAATGCATTCTTTACTGGTTCAGTTCTTCATGTGCCCATACTGGCTTTTAGCAGCAAATTTGTGTCTGAAACAATAGTTTAACTATTAAGCAGTAGGTAGAAAAGCATGAAATCAGATCCATAAAACTAAATCACAGCACAGCCTCAGTGGTTGAGACTCTGCCAACATGGAGTCTAATGTGCCAGATTAGCCTGTTAAAATCGTTCTTTTGTTTGCTGAAAGTGCCACATCTGTAGGAACTAAATGGATAAAAAAGGCAAAACTATTAACAAAATGTTGTTTAAAAATTAGTCACTCGCATTTCAGTCCATTCTTTTCCCTCTAATGGAAATGTACCAAGAAGACAGGAAGGATGTGCTTATGTCCAAAAATGTTTATACTTTTATGATATTTAGTTAGATTTTAATTATAGACACTCAAGATTGATTTATATATTTGTATAGATACACTTAACTCCAGTTTATTCAGTGTGTGTAAATATCTGTTTTCAGGTATATACATACATGCATACACAGCTGAAACCAGATATTTACATACACTGAATAAACTGAAGGTAAGTGTATACAAATGTAGGTCAACTTTTGAATTTGTGGAAACTTTCAAGAAAATATCTCTGAAAGAAATTCTCAAAAAATTTTAAAATTAGCAAATAGAAATAACTTTGGTAATTCTAAATAAGCTAAAATAAAAAAAGTTTGGTTTAATTTAATTTCAGACAGCAAGAAAAAAATGTCTGTGTCTTTTTATCTAGCGAATGTAAATATCTGGTTTCAACTGTCTTCAGGCTTTAATCTTACACTTTAAAACTTTCATTCAATATGTTTAAGGTTTATTCTCTGTATTAGTTATATATTTGAACAGCGTATCATAATGCGTAGCTACATATGTATGTATTTGTTGCTGCAGTGTTTGCTGTGTGTGAGGGTTCCTGCCTACAGCGACCTCTCTGTCAGTCGGCCCGTGTCCGTCAGTCTGTACGTCTCCAACGGGAAGAGGAAGCGCAGCAGCACGCACTGCTTCAAGTACCTTCCTGGTGAGCGTCTCGCGGCTTTATTACCTCATCACTTCATTAACGCTCCTGATGTTTGCAGGTAGAGACGCACTGACCGATATTCATATCGGTGACAATATGTCCGATCAATAAGGGCCGATCTATTCAGTCTAATTCCACGCTTTGTCCTCCTTTTTGTGTTACATTTAGAATTCGTAATTGCATTTGAGTGAAGGTTCGTTGCAGTTTGTTTTTTCAGTCTCGGTTTATTTATTATTTATCTTACATTGGCTGTTATACTCCTAATTACACTGTCAGCTGTTTTTTTCTGCTGTACAATGGCTGCTGGAATAGATAAGTGTTTGTTTTTCACTTTATATGCAGAAACCACTTATTGTATTATTGTTGGTTGTCCAGAATGCCCCACTTCTGCTTTTCAAAGATGTATGGTTGTGTAATTGTGTATCTGTTTGCATCCATTTTCACATGCAAGTCTAAATTTTGAGTTGGTGGGCGTGGCCAGCAGTTTATTTCAATTTAAAGTGACAGGAACCCCTAAAACAGCTCAAAATAGGCAGAAATTACCAATCTAAAATCTCGTTATCTAAGAATTAGTTTGTGGATAAAATGTGATGAACATCTTTTGTATGGACAGAGGCCTTTACAGAGACTTATTTTCAAGTCTGGACAAGTGAGAAAAACTGAAAATTTTGTATGGGAAAAAAGTCTGAGTGTTCATATTTAGTTTTCTAAGATGGAAAAATCTAGTTTTCGACTTTTTTACTTGATGATCTTTATTTTAAGTCATATCAAAACTTTATTTTTTTCTCCATCTGATGAATCTTGTTTGTTCTTGAGTCGCACTCACTCAAACATCACGCCACTTCCTTTCTGGCCTCCAGATCCTTTTACATCTACTTGAATCAATTGATCAATTGATCAATTGATTAGAAAAATCTGTTTTAAATTTAGAATGAACCAGCCCAGATATCTCCAATTGTTAAAGATGTTTCCTGATTTAAATTTGTCCAGATGCTGGCAGGAAATGTCTGGAGTTTTAAAGTGGGATATTTGTAGGAACGCTGCCTTCTGCTTAATGTGTGCTGGCAAGACAGAATTAGGTCTTTTTCTATGGTTGATTTACTTTGTTAAAAGTTATTGGAATATTAAAATGTATTTAAAAAGTTGCTGCAGGAATGGTTAGGAGTGCAAAGTAATGCTAATTTAATAACAATAATAATAATAATATATATATATATATATATATATATATATATATATATATATATATATATATATATATATATATATATATATATATATATATAAAAGATGAATTTACATCAAGACTTTTTACACACTTTAACTAGAGGTGAAAATAATTTTGTTGGTGAAGAAAACAAACATCTCCTATGTTTGTGTGGTTCTTGCAGAAAATGGCTAAATCAGTAACGTTTATATTCCTGTTTTCTCTCATTACAATTTGTATGTTTGTAACAACATACAAGGCAGTCATCGTGCTTTGTTTCTCCTGTTTCTGTGCAGTACAAATTTGAGTTTTACAAGTTTAATGGTTACAATCTTTACCTCATTCTGCATATTTGAGATTTATTTGCAGCCATGTGGACTAATAAAGCTGATAAAGTATGTGTTAACTTTATGTCTTATATTTTACATTTACTATGAAACCAGGTTAATAAAAGCATATATTTTACTAAACTTTAAAGGGAAGTTATTATGTAAAATTCACTTCTTGCATGTTTTTCTACACAACTTCTTTTAAAAATGCTTTTAAAAAAAGACCCAGCTGTTTTTTGGCAATAGGTTAATGATTTGTGGTGTCTGGAAAATTTGTCTTTTCAAACACCTCTCTAATGTTGAGCCACATTTGACGGGCAGTGTGCCGTCACCTAGCAACCACAGCTAAGCCCACCCCCGTTACCTAGCAACCAGAGCGGAGTTCCAGCACCTGGTTTTACCGCTTTATGCGCCGTCTAATGGTTGCTGGAAAAGACAAGTGTTTTGTTGTTGACTTAACCATCCAGTAACCACTTTCTGCATTCCTGTTGGCTGTGCAGGAGGCTCCACTTCTGCTTCTCAAAGATGTAAGGTTGTATAACTGTGCATCTGTTTGCAGCCATTTACAACTTTAATTTCTTCAATTAGTGCAATTAGGAGTTTAACAGCCAATGTAAAATAATTAATAAGGAAACTGAAATTGACAAAGCAATAGGTTGACTACCTTGGTTAAACCTGTAAAAAATAAAGTGCAACAAATCTTCTTTCAGATGGTTCAGAAAGTGCAGTTAGGACTTCTAAATATAAAGTAAAATAAATAATAAAGCTTTACTTCGATCAGAGCAGAAAGTATAGAATTAGAATGAATAGATCTAAATACTATAGATAGGGTGCATTGTCACTGATACCCGATCTATTTTGGGGCTGATACAGATAGCTCCAGCTTAACCTGGTAATGATGAAAAACCCAGGATAAATAGAAATATTATGTGAATTAGATTATTTCCGTCTGTTTTCCTCTCAGTTATGTTTAAAGAAGAGGATCCCTTGCTGTCCCGTCCCTCTGTTCCCCCTCTGGACGGGGGAACTGTGTGTCCGCCCAGAATGGACAGAGGCTTCCACGTGTCGGACGACCGCGGCCTCGGCTTCCACCTCCCCCCCTATCCCTCCACCTACTCACCTCCCTGCCCGCCCATGAGCTACCAAGAGGAGTACTGCCCCAAACCCGACAGCACCGTGGAGGAGCCAGGCGGGTCCAGGGCGCCTCTGTCTGAGCGTAACCCCAGCTTTGAGAACCTGGAGCTGGGCTTCACCGAACTGCTCCCCCCTCTGTATCCACGCGGTCCTCAGCCTCCGTCCCCGTCTCCTTCCCCGTGGCTGGACTCTCCCTATCTGTCCTCTTCGCCCTCTCCGTCCCACTCCTCCTCTCTCAGCCCGTTCCCCACTGAAAGCCCCCTGGCCAACTCCCCGCTGCCTCCGATCCCCACCTCACCTTTCCCGCAGTACTCCGCCTATCCTCAGGAGCTGTGTCCCTCGCCTCCGTCCAACCCTTACCAGGACGCCTGTTCGGCGCCATACTCCCACTACGAGGGCTGGGAACCTCAGGGAAGGATGCTGGGTACGAGTCACGGGGGAGACGTGGACGCCAAGAACCAGGAGTGTCCACTGGAGTTCACCAGCTCGGCCTCTATGCACCACATTACCTTTGAAGAAGGTGAGGCAGCTATAAGAGACAACAAGAACATTTATGAAGATCTGACCAGAATCAGGGGTACTGCTGCTGGAAATTAGCAACAGTGCTAAATTTAAACCAAATGTAGTGAGTAGCATTTGTAGCATCACAATCATGTTGATTAACATGGATGTAGTCCATTCAGCTAAATCCAACTAATACAGGAAAAATGAGCTAAAATACTTATTTATGTGTTTGGTCACTAGATTATAGAGCCACCTAGTGGACATGCGGAAAAAAATTATTTTGCGTTACCTCGCAATAAACTAGCCAATACGCCCTAATCTGTTTTGTATACATTCAGAAATGTCGATTTAAAATTGCAAATACATACTTAAAGAGCACTTAAAGAGCTGCAGCCTCTTCGATGCAAAAAACTGATTGAAAATCAGTTTATTCACTTATTTGTGTTTATTTGTGTAAAGTTGAGATGGAACTGCACATCTTTATTAACCATTCAGACTACCAACACAACAAAACACAATCAAAACAGTCAGTCATGACATTACCCCGTACTCACAGGGTAATAAACAGAAACTGCTTTTGCATTTTGCACATAGCTTTGTGGTGCATAAAACTTCACATATTTCACAAACAAGATATTAACATATATGGAAAAAAACCCATTAAAGCTCTATATACCATAAGAAAGACTTTCAGTATTCAATTATGCCGCATGAACTGATCAGTACATTATTGCGAGGGAACGCAAAAGAAAAAAAATCCTCCATGTGCAGTAGGGGGACCCATACTAGATTGTTTGGTTTTTTTTATTATTAATATAAACAATCAACCTCAAAAAGGTACCATAACGTTTTCACAACACACACAGAAAACAAACAGAACTAAAATTATTGAGATTAATCTGAAAATGTCCACCTAATTTTTGAAAATTTTTAAAAATTTTTTGAACATTTTTAAAATTTACTCCTTTTTTTCCCTTTATCATCAATGAGCCTAATGCACCGTTATACTCGTCAGATGCAGACACAGCTATTTATTGCTATTTTAACTGTTTTCAATGGGTTTTATCTGTACATTCTGGCTCAACCCGCCCTTTGGAACATCTTGTTTTTGCCTAAAACGAAAATTAGTTTAACATCCCTGCTTTGGGATGTTTTATCACCCAATAGTCGGTTAGACTTGGTTTGATTAGGAACCAAAAGTGCAACATTTGTTACACACAATTCAGTTGGTAATTTTCCTCTCTTATTCTGTCTCCTCCATAGTGTCAGAGTTCATCGGGGAGGACATCCAGGCCTACCAGTCAGGCTCGCACATGAAAAACTAGTCCAGCCCGTGATGAACCCGGTTTGACGTTCAGCATCTTTTTAAATTCCCTTTGCACTTGGTATTAAGTTGGGATAACTGCAGTAGCACATAGCTGACAGGGGAATCTGGTGGGAAATGTATGCAATTTTATTCCAACCACTGTTTTATAAAAGGGAAACTGATGTTTTAAAATATCTGCCAAAATAAATTATATAAGAAACTACGCTGTGTGAGTCTGGTGTCTCTTTTGGATGTTTATTTGTAGCCTGAAACAAACAGACTTGAAAGAATGAAAGCGGAAATAATTATTGTTGAAAAACAGTTTCATGAATTAATTATATTGGACCACAAAGTTTATAGCAGCTATTAACTGCACAAAAACCTTTTAATTAACCATAGATGACGATTCAGCAGATTTTTTTCTCAGTTGCACAATTTAAGATCCAATCTCGCCAAAAAGCAGTCAGTACAAGGTTGTTGTGCAGTTAATAGCTGCTGTAAACTATGTATTTTTTTATGTTTTATTTTAAGGTTTGATAATTAAGTTAACCAGTTAACATGAACTGATTCTCTAAATCAGTCTCCAAATGTGCCTCAAGATGTTAAAACCGTAGCTAGTTCCTGTTCAGAAAGTTGGAAGTAAAGAAGCTGAAACGGTTTTCAAAAAAATAATTTCTTTCCAAATTTTACAAATCTGCAGATGAACTAAAAGTCCTATGTTCTGCTGTCTGCTTTTAAAAACATAAAAATAAAAAAGTAACTGCTGAAACAAAGATGGATGCAAATGTTTAAAGCCTGTAAAATCTAATTGGGATTGTAAAAAACAATTAGAAAGAAATTTAGTTGCACTTTTTTTGGTTTCAGTGAGGAATACATTTCAATAATTTACTTTCTCATCATAACCAAACTGTAATTATAACTAAACACCTTACTGACTTACTTTTCCAACTTTGGCTCAATTTTTTTTTTTTTCATCCAAAATGCTGCAGCTTGGGTCCTGACCAACACTATGAAAATGAATTGTAAAATTATGTATTTTAAGCTCTGCGGTCTTTCAGTCTGCGAGGGACTGAAAGACTTTGGAGCGACGGCGATGTGTTGCCGGCTCGAACCTCGCTCTGTCTGTCTGTCTCAGTTGTAATATCCTTGGACAAGACGCTACACTCGCAATTTCCAGTACAAAAAAACAAAAACAGTTTTCCAGTATGATGCTTCTCTTTAGCATAAGAAGCTAAATAAGAGTAAAAACTAAACTAAAATCTCAAAATTGTGAAAGCACCCTTATGTTTGAACATAAACTATGATGCAGTTTTTTGGGCGGAGGGTTTGTAAAAGAACAAATCCTGACTACTTGCATCGATTTTACACTTTGTTTGTCTTTTCAGGCATACTTTCCCAGTCTAAAAATATCCAAGAAAGGTCAGTCTGACATTGAATTAAAGCAAACTAAATTTCAGTCTCTACTTGGCTGTAAAAGAGGGCTTGAAATGTTTTCAGTAACCAGATTTAATGGAAAAACAAAATCCTGTATTGTTTATTATTTCGATACGCATCATTTTCCTCTCCCATTTTTCAACTTTCTTTTAAAGAAAAAAGAAAGGATAAAACGGGAAAAATAAATTTGTAAGCAGTAATATATTTGAAATATAATTTCACAAGTCCATGATGAAGGACATGTTTTGGCTTTCATTAATTAGCAGCTTTGGTGTATTTAGAAAACATGAAAATGTGATTTGGTGTCAACAACACTCAAAGAATGTTTAAAATTAATCCTTTTTCTTTTAATTTAACTGGATTTTTTGTAGGTTTCTGTGTAAAGAGAAATTTTCAGACTGCTTGACATCTAAAAGCATTTTTATGCTGTGTTTTTATTTATCAAAGTGTAACTGAGATCAACATTTTTTGCAAATAAAATAAAATAAATGCCTTGTCATAACTTGCATCACTGTATAGTAAAGTGTTGCCTTACACTTGAGCAACATCATGGACACTCTGTTTTTCCCTTCTGCTGACCAAATTAAGTTAAAATTAAGATTATTACTGATGTGACCTAGAAATTGGATTATCTGTCTTTTTATGAGTCTGAGCCCTTCTACACTGCAAAACACAAAATCTTACCATGTATGTTTGGTATAGTTTCTAGTGCAAACATTTTAGTGCATTTGAAATAAGACAGAACTGCCCTACAAATAACTTTTCAGTGAAATATTGGAGCTTCTTTTTAGTCAATAACTCCTTGATACTGATGAAAAAGTACTTGTTACACTGGCAGATTATTTCACTTGTAACAAGACATTTTCCCATGTTAAAAATGAAATAATCTAGTACATTTTCACCAGTATTATGGAATTATTGACTTCAAATGAATTTCTATATTGTGCTGAATCTTGCTGCTTTGTCAAATTTAGTGTTTTTGCAGTGTACTCTTGTAAAACAGTGTCAGGTTAGGAGGATTTAGCAGCGGATTGTGTTAAGAGACGATGCGTTTCTGGGATAATCCAGATCCAGCATGACTATATAAGGCCTGTCGTCTGCTGGAGAGTTCAAAGGTTACGCACGCGCCCAGCGACTGTTTCAGTGCGTCGCCTGGAGTGAGATGGAAAACCCAACTTTTTTATGTATCTTATGAAGACGTAAAAATGACCAAAGAAAAACACATAAAGCTGAAACTTGATAGAGATAGCTAAATTAATTTGAAGAATTTTGTTTTTTAATGATGGCATCTTACAGAAGTATCCTCATGTTTATTTTTGATTCTCTTTTTATGTCCTGATATATCTTATACTGTAACTGACTATTTCCTCATTGATTTATTTGTTCTGTCATTCTTTTTTTTATGTAAAAGGCTCAAACATCTGTATAGCTTTTTAATTGTCTTGTGTCATAATTAGTGTTAGAAAACAGTAAAAATAGAGCCACAGCACCACCTATCATCACTTTTGCCCTCAAGCAACCAGACTTTTGTATAATATTTGTAAATTGTGTTTAATAAACAAAAAAAATTTTTTTTACCAACCTGGATTACAAGAATGTTTGTCTGCATGAAAACAAATAAGACGTTTTACATTTTTATTTTGGGAAAATTCCTGGCTTTTTCTATAGGATTTGCATGAAATAACTTTAAGTTCCACTAGGGGGCGGTATAGCTTCAAACATCAGGCAGCGGCACCATTAAAGCTTCTTTTATTTGTACTTTGCAAAACGTTGAAGACAAATTTTTGGCTTTTTCACTCATAACATGGGAAAAATGCCTGGTTACAAGTGAAATAATCTGCCTGTGGAACAAGAACTTTTCTGACATTTACTTGTCCCTTTTTTTATCTAGAAGAACCGTCGTAAAAATTAATGGTGATCATCATTAGCGGGGATCTTTGCGCGCAGCTTCACGTTGCAACATGCCAATAATCTTGTTATAAGTCAATAATTGTTGAATGTTGATACTAGTTCCAACGGCAGATTTTTTTTTCAATTATAACAAAGATTTATTTTTCCCCCAATGTCTTAAGAGAAAATATGTCAGTGGAACTTGTACTTTTTTTATTAATATCAACCGTTTGTTCTTAACACATTTCATGGTGGAAAGTGATGTTGTTTGAGAAAATGCTGGCATTGTCTGCTCCTTTCCTGTCAACAGGTTTACAGTAGACTCCAGTGTTGACTGTCTCTCGCTCTTCAGTAAGTTGCTAAAAATAAAGACACTTTATACTGGGACCAGTTCTATTTCTGGGATGGGAAAGGAGGGAACGGAAGGAGGTGACTTAACAAAGTAAACAGAGGTATTAATAGTATTTAGGTGATTTACTGACCTATGTTTGTCGGTCCACACAGTTATATTTCTTATTTATTAATAATTAATTCAACTGAATAGTTTACATTCACATAATGGCCACATGGTGGCGCTGTGTAGAATAAACCTGATCTCTCAAACATCAAATCAACAGATGAATAAACAAAAAAATGGAAGATTAAACGCAATGAAACGTGAAATTGCAGAATCAAGTAGCTATAAGTTATTTGATTATCATCCATCCATCCATCCATCAGAGCGAGCCCAAACATATTTTTTTTTCTGTTTTGTGATTTTATTGTCATGATTACATGATTTTCATATAACACTGATGTCGTTTAAATACCTAAACTTGTGAAATATAAAAACATATAAAACCACCAACCGGAAAATAAGTGCTTCTTTTATAACCTTCATTTTCTCAGCAGTCCAGAACCAATGGAGCAAATTAACAATTATTGGTAACCAAATAAAACATGTTTCCATACAAACAATAAATTTATATGTAACGCATACAAGTATTAGGAAGGTATAATTGTTGTGATTTTTATATTCCAGCTTGCAATGTAACTATATGGGAAGCAAAAGCCAGCCCAGAACCTATGCTAAAAAGTTGAAAATTAATTTCATTTGACTCTTCATTAACAATCACTAAACATATTGTGTTGGAGCTATTTATTGTTTATATTCTTTATTCATTTGAATTTTGTTAGTTTGTTCTTAAATGTATATTTTTTGTATTATTTACAGAACTCATTTGTAAGTTAATAATTGTTGATTTCATTGATCTTTTGTTTTATTATTTTTTCTTATTGATATTTTTTAAGTAAACAGGAAGCGATGCGGGTTGGCCCGCTTTCTATAAATGTAGGGGCCTGGTAAAGGACCAGCAGGCATTTGGGTTAGGGGCCTATGGTTTTTACCAGTGCAAGGAAGCAGAGAAAACAAAAGGACGTTTGAACTCTGTAATTGTTCCTTTTTTTTGTTTTGCAAAGATGTCAAAATAAATCATGAACAACAAGTTACAAGTTGGATCCTGAACCTTCTTTGCCTGCGTTAAAATACTTGACCCCAGTGTCTCAGTGGCTTATTGGAACTTTGTTGGATGTTTGGTTTGACAAACAATCGCCACTACATCAGTAAAAACCTCCCCATGGATCAAGTAAAGACATTTCTATGGATCAAGTAAGGAACCAGCCCGTGGACTAAAAGGAACAATTCGTCATTAATTGACATGCTGGATTTAAGGATTTCAAGGATTTCAAGGATCATCATCAAACAAAAGGTTTTGGATTGTCTTTGATGAAATCAAGCGACTGCTGCGTCAAGCCTGGATTGACACGTCACTCATTCATTAAACTGGTACGTGGCAATATTGTTCAAGCCGTAAAGGAAAACGGTGAAACTACTGGAGTTTAAAGACATTATTTCACTGCAAAGACTGATGAGATGAGTTTGATGTGACAAGTTGACGCCTAATTGGATCCAGACGTGAGCCGACGCCCATCATGGAAATGTTTGTTCACAAGAATCAACCTCTTTAAATAAAGAGATACGTTTGTGCTTTGTGGATTCCTGGATTATGCCGCTTTTAAATGTGTGAAATAATTCAAAGAATCGCTAAAAATGTCTGATGTAAAGAGCAAAGAGAATGACACCGAGACGTCACAAGAAAAAAGAACCATCAAATTCACACAAAAGGGTTTGGAGTTTTACATCAAAACATGTCAAGAAAAACGAAGTTTAAAGTGCAAACAAGCTTCAAAATTTATGGAGAAAATCTCCGCATTAATGACGTCACGAGAAAATGTTCCGGAAGTGTCTTCTAACTTTGCCAAGTTTATTAAATGCTATCAAGATGCAACTGATTTACATGAATCCTTTTTAAGTTTGTCGTTACCAGAAGAAGAAGTGAAAAGGCAAACTGTGTATTTTCAGTCGAAGGTGACGGCATTCTCTGATTTTATGGACAATGTAAAGGGTTGAAGCAGGAGATCCATATACTGAACAGAAAATTAATGTTGATGATCAGGTTGTTGCGGATCTGGATGAAATAAATCCTGAAGACAGTGTTTTTAAAGGTTTTTTAAAGGTTGTGTGAGAAATCAACAACTTTTATTTTTGGAAAACTGTCAACAAATATAAGCTTTAAAAAGTGTATACACAAAGACTTCAAATTGCTTTTAAGTGCGACTTCAGACATTTAAAAATGATCATTTTGTCCATTTGCGGCTTACACAATATTTGACATTTGACCAACACACATCATGCAATAAGAAACTAGATTATTTACTTAGTTTTCTTTCAGACTACTTTAACTGAAATAAATTTTTCCTCAGGTTATTAGAGAAATCCATCAATTCAGACAACTCAGCCAGGCCCACAGTACACAATATCATAAGTAAAGAAAACCAGTTTATTGGAAAAAACCAAAAAACGAAAACCCTTTCTGGATTAGAAGAAACATAAAGCATGGCAGTCTTACAAAACAGAAGGAAATTATAAAACTCTTTTAAAAGATAGGTAAATGAAGGAAAAAATGTCAACATACGAAAACTGTGAATTGCATTTTGAGTTGCACAGATTCAAAGGATGATTGGTTTGATCATGATTTTTTTTTTATGTTATTTTACTGGGGGGGGGGTTGTTGTTATTTCCCCAAGCATACACTCTTTTATTTAAAACAATCAAGTATCTTTACGTTTGTAATTTTTTATATTTTTGTGGGAAATGGGACCGATCGCGAATGACGTCACTGTTGCCCGGATGTTGGGACAAACAAAGCACAAATAGAATGGCGGCGTCAGTTGAGCTTCGTTTCAATATTTTTCAACACAGAAGCATCGTGTGGAGAAACTTACATGATGGCTGAAACGCAGAGGACTCAAAGTGAGGGGGGTAAAGGCAGCATTAGTTGAAAGATAGCCTTTTTTCTGACTACCGAAAGTGTGGTAGCTAACATTTGCTAGCACTAAGTTACATTTAAGTTCATTTGCAATCGGTGTAGGTTATTTGCAGTTGACATACAGCTATTGGTGAACTTAAAATTGTACATCCTAGTAACCTAAATCAGTCGATCACCAACAAAATCAGCTGTTCTTAGGTACAGATGTTTTCCCTCAGACACAGCTTATGCCTCTGCTTTAGCTAAGCTAAAATGGCAGCGCTGTGTTCCGTTTTAAAATTAGGAGTATGACGCCATTTGCAGTCAGTGTCATTAACCTTGGGAGAAAGACAAAAAAAATGCCCTATTTCTTTGTACATCAAACTACTTTCTGTTTTATTTTCAGTATGCAGCTAAAACATGATTATTCATGCAGTTAAATCAATCAGCTTTGCTTATTTGTACGCTTTTTCAAATAAGCAAACCTGCTGTGGTTGCTTAAAATTCAGGTTGGTGGGAGCAAAACATAAAGAAAAATACAGAAGATGATTAGAGACACTAAAAAAACCAAACAAATCAAATTCTGAACTTTTTGTTCTTTTTTTAAGAAATTACATTGGTAGATGTAAACTAGACCACTGACTTTAAACCTTTCTCGTCTAAAATCCTCACTACTGCAGTATACTTCAACTAAATTAAATTTGGCCGTGGAGTCTGGAAGAGCACAAGATTTAAATGCTACTTTGAGGTTAATATACCTTTCAAAACGCTTTTTTTCCACTGTCTTTTTGAAACAATTCATTCCTGTTTAACAGTCAAAGAGTTATTTTGGGTCACTTCTCCTTATTATGATCAGAACTAATACAGTAATAGGAAACAGACGCTTTCTTGCAGCAGTAAGTTCGACAGCAGTTTTACAGCCCTGAATTAGGAGACCAAATTCAATTTCCTTTGGAGTACACTGCCTACAACGGCATATTCGTGCATTGTAGAATGAAAAGAAGAGTAAATTTGCGAGGAAAAAAAGTCAGAAATTTTGACATTAATCTCAGAAATTTTCTAGAAAAAACAGAAATGTTTGAGCTCCAAAGTAAAAAATTTGCAAGACAAAACTCAGAAATTTTGAGATCTCAGAAATTTTCTAGAAAAAAACGTAAAATTTTCTAAGTCTCAGAAGTTGAAAATTTGCAACCTTTAGAGCTCAGAAATGTTTTACCTCCTAGGTAATTGGAATGCAGCAACAGTCCGTGACTGATGCGAACAGTGACAAAAAGTCACATTTGTCATCATACATAACCACAAATATCGCAAAATGTTTTGCAAATATTTCTAAATTAGTTCCACAAATCAGTGATTTTCATTGCAAAAAATGACAAAATTAAAATATTTTCAACTTTTGAAACTTAAAAATCTCCAAATTTTTTCTGAAGAATTTCTGAGATTAATCTCAAAATTTCAGTATCGCATAGCGAAATTGTATCTTTCCAAACTCAGAAATTTCCAAGTTTTTCTAGAAAATTTCTGAGTGTTTTGGCAGAAATGTACTCCTCTGTTATTGTCTGTCTACATGGCCCTAATACGCCATTGTAACTTTCAGCTCAACTTCCTTCTCCTACAATCAGGCGCTGACAAACACCAGGCGGGTGGAGTAAACGAGGTCGGCCAGGTAGAGCATAAAGTTGACCCCGGTGAGCACGGCCACCGCCATGCACTTGTCCCAAGTGCACAAGCCAACCGCGCTGCTGCAGTTGTATGGTCTCTGATTCTGGCCGCCATTATGGGGGTCAAAGTTGAAGATCGGCCAGATGATGGTCGCTGACATATAGAGGACGACAGCCAGCAGTGAGTAGGCAGAAAGGAAGCGGGCGAATGGAAAAGGGAGGAACCCGGTGCACTCGCCGATGCAGAGCAGGATGATGACCGCAGTCAGGATGAAGCAGATGCAGTACACTGACATGCAGTACTTCACTGAATGGTGACGGTCGTACAAAACGGGTTCGCTGATGAAGACGAAGATGACGCAGGCCACGAAGGTTTCCAGGACTTTGAGCAGTCCCGGCGCGGTGGCCATGTAGCCGGCGACCTCGCCTGGCCGAGCCTTGGTGAGGCAGACCTCGCTTATGTAGGCGATGGTGGCCAGGCAGGAGAAAACGGTGCATACGATGCGGAAGTCGCGGACCTCGCTTTGTTCTCCAGAACCCCTCAGGAAGTAGATGGGAAAGATGATGGAGGCCGACAGGCAGAGCAGGGCGGCGTAGCACGCAAAGGTGATGGGGAAGTTCTTCCAGGAAACGGGGGCTCTGGTCTGCAGGCCGAAAAGCTCCACCAGGATGACGAGAAGAGTCCCGGCGAAGCTGAAGGCCCAGCAGAAGATGCAAAAGTCTCCAGTGTGGAGGTAGAGTTTGGCCCCATGCAAACCCAAAGAGAAGGCCACACAGGTGAAGACCAGCGCAGCCAGCCGCGTCCAGAGCAGAGGACTGGACTTCAGGACGACAGGCATGGTGAGATTTATCCAAAGGTTTCCTTCCTGGAGCAGAGTTTCGCTGCCAGCCTTCAGCAAGATGGTAAGCTGTAAGAAACAAAAGAGAAAAACAAGTATTTAGATAAAACCATGTGAGCTCTGCCCAGTTCTCCTACACGCCGTTTTCCCAGCCGCACAATGTTCTTATTGTTTTCATGAATGGCAGACACAACAATTCGGAGCATGAAAACCCAATTCAAAACCACAAATAAAGACTCCACTGTGGTTGCAATTGTCACAGTACATTTACAGCTGAGGAACATTTCTTCCTTTAGGTGTTTGTGGAACTGAACACTGAATGTTGAACTCTGACGTTCCTCCATGACGAGCCTCCATGCTCACATCCTCCATGATGGACCGACATCATGAACTCCACCAGTCCCCTCAGCATGTCTGTCTGTCGTCATGTTCTAAACACAGCCTCTCTCATGCGCTCCCTTTGCAGCCATTGTAGATTGAAAAGAAATTTTCACCAAAAACTCAGAAGTCTTCTAGAATAAAAACAAGAAAATTTCCAAGCTCCAAAAGTTAAATAGATCAGAACAGAATAAGTGCACTGTGTTGCAAATGATACAATAAATGCTCACCCTTACCGTGATACAACTGTGTGTGATTTGCCATTAGATTATAAATCAGTCCCCAATTTGGGGAAGGCAGAAATGGCTGTGCACTTCAAAAACACAAAATTTTCCCAGATATTTTCTCATTTGTAGTAAAAATATCTTAGTACACTTGAAAGCCAAGTGTTAATTTACAAGTAACTTTTCAGCAAGATATAGGAGCTTGTTTTAAGTCACTAATTCTTGAATATTGGTCAAAAGTACAAGTTCTACTGGCAGATAGATATTTATAAGAAGACATTTTTCCCCATGTAAAAGGTAAAATCGTCCTCCAGTGGAACTCGTATTTTATTGTCAATATTCACGAATTGTTGACTTAAAATAAGTTCTTATATCTTCCTGAAAGTTACTTGTGAGTTACTGTTGTTTTATTTCAAGTGTACTAAGCTATTTTCACTATAAACGAGACAAAATACTTTGTAAGATTTTGTGTTTTTTCAATGCTGTTGTGTTTCTAACATGGATCTATGTTCAGTTGAAAAAAGAAACATTAAAAACCAAAACTTACCGACCAGTTTGCGAAACCTAAACTTATTTAATCTGGGTAATTTAAAGTAAAATTTCCATTTCAGTGGAAATTTTTAAAGTTTAGAGGGAGTCTGATTATTCTGCGCTGGCCTTTCACTCCTACTCCCCTAGTGACATTCATCGTCCATTTGGCTCCACAAGCAGTGAATTCCTAATTCCCAGTTTACACAGGGAGACAGCTATAAACAAGGAAAAAATTCCTGTTTATGTTAGGCCTGTTAAACCCCTACAAAAGTTTCATGGCTGTACAGTTAAAATTGGAGGTGAGAAGACAAAAAAAGCTAACAAAGAGGGAAGGAAATGGAGATGTGGATGTGTTAAAACCCCCCTGAGAATGAGCGGGGAGGCAGGAGGGAGACTGGGGAAGCCCTGCGCTCGGCCGCAGAAGGACTCGGCGTGTAAACACAGTGATGGTTGAAATAGCTGCAGAGTGAGTCAGCGGTGGTCCTAGTTCCTTTCACCACTCTCCCTCACTCCCTGCACCTCCTCCTTGATTCCTGGTCAGATTTTCCAACTAGCTTGATGCAATCCAGATGTTGCTGTCGGAACAACTGGCGACTTTGTCATATCTGCACTCCTTCCCTGCTATTTAGCAGCAGCTCCCCTCATGGTTTCCATAAGGGCTTTGCGTTATTTTCCCTCCCCTCTCCAGCTTTATAGTTGTGGCTACCAGCTCGCGTAAACCATTCAAAACATACATGAAGGGTTCAGCATGGAAAAATCCACCCCCATTCCTGCCACCACCACTCCTTCCCGCCTGCTGCATCCAGTTAGGAAAGAAATGACATATAGGAGAAAAAGGAAAAGTGTGGAAAAAGTGTTGTTTTTTGCAGCGCAGCACGGAAAACATTACAAGTTCATACTTTAAAAAAAGAACGTGGCAGCAAGCAGGAACAAGACGTTCAGGAAGCAAATTTCCGGGAGGTCAGGCGGGCTGTTTGTTTCGTTGTCATGACACAACATCACTTACTCAATTTGACCTGTAATCCATTTACGGCAAAATGCATGATGGGTCAAAACACAAGACGGGGCTCTGTTGGGAAACGATCCCAGTGACAGTGAGTCAGAAAGGGCAAAAAAATGTGATTATTTGAATCAAACTAACTCATGGCACATAAAAAATTAAAAAAGAAGAGGTTGGAGCAAATTCCTTCATCGATAAGAAAATAATTAATTTAGAGACAGAATATTAGAGGGGAGGTAGTTTCTATCTAATTGCAGGGTATGGATCTGTTTCAGGCTTTTAGTGAAGTTCAGCCCCTGACATTTAAGGTGGGTGTGCTGCCTGCCACGCCCTGCTTCCTGCACCTCAACATGCAGCAAACAAACATGCACATTAAAACTCACATTTCATTTAAACTGCATTTTACAGTTAAATAGTAAATTGTGAGACATTTAGCTGCAGTTTAAAATGAAACTGTGGTGCTGTTGTTCTGTATATCTGATGTGGAGAGCATAATGTCTGCATCTTATTAATAAAGTTTGTACGTAATAGAAGGGAAAAGAACTTTAAAATAACCTGGATCCAGAGTTTTGTGATAAACCGACTAACAAATGGATTTCAAATTTTAAATGTAGCAGATTTTTTGTTTTTCTGAAAGAATAAAAATAGTTCCTCCTCTATTTATAGCTGGATAAGGCATTCCTGAGCCTGGAACCCCCAGGGTTGACTGGGACAGCTGCATTAAGCAAGACAAACTGTAAGGAAAAAATATCCACCAATCTAAATTTAGAATCATTTTTCTCTCTTTACAATGAGAAGGTAAAGCGCTTGGCATTATAGAACCACTTATAAAACCCAGCAGTAGATTCAAAATAAATCTGTCATTTAGACACAGAATCATATTTTAAAAGAAACATTTTGTCACCATCTTCTTTATTTCATTTTTATTTCATGAATGTCATTATCAACACCAGTTCTCTTTATACTTTACAAAAATTCTGGTGTTTTCTAAATTTTAAATCCCTTAAATTGCAGTTGTAGGGCTTTTAGCCTTAAAAAGTTTTTTACTTATTATCCCAAATGGAAATGTTTGAAAACTGTTTTTTAGTGTCAAAGTCGAGAAAACCTGAAATTTTCTCTAGTTGAAAAACAATAAAATGTTCAATTTCTGACCCATTGTAGTTCTTTTTGACTCATAATTTATGTTTAATGGAAAAAATAAATATAAAAGGAACAGTAATGGTGAAATGCTTAAAAAGCTTTTTGAATGGGACTCAACGATGCAGAAAATGCACATTGGACACAGGTTGCTCCATTTGGTATAAAAGGCATATTAACACCTTGAGAAAAAATAATAATGAGGATTTTTCATGCAACCAAAAATACTTTATGCCATTTGTAATAGTGCAGCAAAATATATGCAGAATTAAAAATAAAAACAAACACTTTTAAGTTCTTGCATTTCCACCATCCAGACTGATTTATTTGATAAACATTTTTCATTTCCAGCTTTAAGAAAATGTTACTTAGTTTATAGCTCATCTGTCTGCTAGTCAAACTGCATATGTTGAGCTAAAAATCGATCACTTTGGTTCCTCTCAGGCTGCCACACCCTTCTGCCATGCTGCACATCTGTCTCTACACAAAGTGGCACATATTCATGACAAATCAGTTGAAATAAAAAAATTTAAGTTGCTAAACGTGGAATATAAAACAATGTAAACTTAACTTTCACCCTTTTCTACTGTTTTTGAGCTTAAACATTGTTGCAAACACATTTTCTCCAACATATTTTATGTTCATTTAAATCTTATAAGCTAGCTTAAAAGTGGCATTCTTATGAATAAAAAAAATCTATTTCAGTGAGAAATCTTATCTTTATGGGTTCACAAAAATCCCAGCATTTTGTTTTTCCTGTTAAATTTAGACGTTTCTTACCTTTTCCCCTGATGCTGGTCTCTGTTCTCCAGAGCAAGCAGAGGTAGAAAGATGCAGATTGTAACTCTTCAGCCCTCTGGCTGGATTTTCCAACCCACCCCCCAGAACAGCGGCTCCACGCCCAGAAAACCAAATTAGGCGGTGAACATATGCACCGTTATTCTGTCTGAACTCCTCCTCTGACGACAAAATGACCGGGGCCTCTGCTGCTCAACTCCCACAGAGCAAAAGTTCAGCCTCTTGCGTTTCCATGGTTACTTACATTCGTGCTGACTGGCTGAGGTCTCCTGTTAGTAACTATAACACAACTTCACTCATTCAATAAAAGTTTGCACAGGAAAACTTTTCAGTATTCTAAGTTTTTAATGTGAAACTTGCATAATTATCTGCTAAGCAATATTAATACGATTGTATGTTTAACTTTCTGAAAGCCACAAGCCGGATGTTTGTGAAAACAAAACTCAACCAGATCACCATGCTGCACATCTGCAGCTTTGGTTTATTTGTATGCATTGCCTGGCAACATTGTTAATTCACCGAAGGACTGCTGCGCTTCCTGACCGACTGCAAAAAAATGGAGGGGAAATTTTTCAGTGCACTTTCAATTTAATAAGGCAGATAAAGCCTCTATGATATTACCCACTATTATATCTGAAATTAGTCATTAAAGAAAACACCTTTAGGGCATTCATCACAACTTTTGTCATGTAATAAAAATGTGTAAAACTCATTTTTATTACATAGGTTCGATTCATATTTTCAGCTTTATCTCAGTGAAAACTGTCTAAAAAGTCAACTTTTTATTTTTTCATTTTGGGTGAAATTTGTTGGTAAGAAATAATGGTTCTATCATAAAATCCACAGGTTGCAGTCGTCATTATAAACTTTAAAGTAAGTATCTCTGAAATATTACTATAACTTACTCTTTAAAATTGATCATACCGTTTAGATGCTTTCAATTACTATGCCTGACTTTATTTTCATATACTATAATTTTTATTTTGTGTATTTGTGTGTGTAAATGGGTTTTATCATAACATTATTATGTATGTAAAGCTCGTCAAAGCTGGTTTATTTATTCTTCAAATTCACTTTAGTCAAAAGGTTTTTTTCTCCTGACTGCTATTGTGCTTGACAGTTGGTGGTTACTAAAGCAACCAGTAATTGTTTTTCTGTTGCCACCTGTAACTGTGGCTCAGAAACTTTAGTGAAAAAAAAAGGATTTAATATGTTTGGTTTTTGAAACTGAACATTTTCCAAAGGTCTTTTTTTTTTTTTTTTAACATTTGAAACTCCAAGTGTTTTCTGGTAAATTTATAAGACCACTCTCAACATTTATGAGTTTTTTTCCTGCAAGAGTTACATTTTTTAATTTTGAAACTCATAATTTTCCACATCTTTTTTGTTTTAGAAAATGTTTTTCTTTTGGCAAAAATTTACTCCTTACGCTAAAGTCAACCTACTGACCTGAGACGAACAAAAAGGTTAACACATATATAACAACAGTAATGTTACTGAAAATACACGGTCTAAAATAAAACGATTTGTATTAAGTGGCAACCACAACAAAATATTGTATATCTGTCTCTAAACAAACAAAAAAACAAAATCAGTAGTCTGGTTCTGGGGGCTGGTAAGTTGGCTATCAAACCGCTAGGTGGTGCTGCTAGATGTAACGAGTGAGCAACTGAACGGCTACGTCAGAGGTTGTGTTGTGACGTTGCAGTTCTCGGGACCGTTCGGAAGCATTCGGAAGAGTTCGCCGGTTGCGCGAGGGCTGTTGAACATCATGGCGTCAGGAGCTGGAGATCCGTCAGGCGGACACGATGCAGAATTGGACGAACTACTGGACAGTGAGTGTTGACAGGAGGCTTGTCTTGACGGACTGTCTTCCCTGGGATGTTAAACTGCCTGTAAAGCACAACTGGGACCCCTGGTTTGTTTTTGTGTCCGTGTCGGGGGTTCAGGTGATCGGAGAGGACTCTGATGAGCTAACATATGACCGCTGACAGTTGGAGCAGTCTTTAGTGGCCTTCAAACTGCTTTTAAAGTGGAAAAAACTTTCCTTTATATACTTAAACTCCGAAACCAGTTAGCAGCTTTGGTTGTTTAACGTAAAAAAGCCTGCCTTTATTTACTCTGAGCATGTACTTTCACTGTACTAACCTTTGTCTGGTGTGTTTGTCATAACTTGATTGCGTTATGTGTCTTTTTTTTTAGACTCACGTACATTTTAGGAGGCAGCGGGCTTTGAACATTGATTGCTAAAATGTCTGCCAGGACTACTGCAAACAAATTATACGTATTTTAATCTTTAATTTGTTATCCGATTGTTTAATGCAATTTTAATATGCAACGATCTAATTTGCAACTGTGAAAGGCACACACACACACACACTCATATTATATATTTAATGTTGTATCACCGTGGTTTTAGTTTAGAAATATGTTGTTGCACTATAATTATTAATTATTATGCCTTCCCTGCAGATCCATACTGGTATTGTTTTATAGTGCAAACAATAAAACAATTCTTTTATTGTTGTTGTTTTTTTTAAACAATTGTTTAAAAAAAATGTTTACTCTAACCAATTATTTTTGGTTAGAGTAACCCTAACCAAAAAAAATTACTCTGGGTACAATTTTAGAGTCATTAAACTCATATGTTTCCTAGATTTGAGACCAGCTTAATCTGACCTGATGTTATCTTGTCTCTTCAGGTGCGTTGGATGATTTTGATAAAGCATCTGCTGCTTCTGCACCGGAACCTGCAGCTGCTTCATCTTCTGCCAGCAGCGGGGCAGAAAAGGTTTGTTTTAACTTCTTAATGCTCACTTTTCTCCAGCAGGCTGATTTCTCCTCCTGATAATGAGAAACTATGCTCAAGTTGCTACTGTGAGAAGTTTTCTTTCTCTTTTGGATCTCTTAGAAAGGAACTATTTTACCTTTAAAATGAAGAATTTAAAGGAAATTTAAATTCTCAATCTATTTCTTAACTTCTACAGAATTTTTTTACTTTATTATGGGTTTTTAACATTTGACAGTTTATTTGACCAAACATTTTGGCACTTCTTTAAAGTCTTAAACACCAATTTTAAACTAATGTGAAAAGGTTAGTTTCTCACCTGCAGTGTAAATGCAGGTAAAAATAACCTGTATGTTTATTTAAATGTTTCTGTTTTTATTCAGCCCCCTCTATTAGAGGACAACAAACTTTTCGAGACCCTGTTTGAAGGGGACATGGCGGCCCAGGCCAGGGAGGAGTTTGAGAAGGCCATGTCCGAGCTCGCCCAGGAGGAATCAGAACTCCTGCGGCTCTTCCACAAACTCTCAGAGGCTGCAGGAAAAGTTGGTAAGTGCTCTCTGAACAGTTTATTTACAGTTTCTTGGAGCAGAGTTCATCTCATCTCTCTTGTGCGGACCACAACTCTAATTCAACAATGATACAGAATTGACCTGCCAGAACAGATGGTTAATTGAGATAGTCTTTATATTTTATTTATTATGGCAAAATTATTAGAGATTAATTAAAACCTTGCTAGGATCTTAGGTGGAACCGAAGGTACTTTTGTTTTTACGTTCTCTTTATTTATAAATAAAACCACTTATATTCAAAGATTTTTACTCGATTGCAGACTTCGATCCACTGACATCTGCTTTTAAACATTTTATTAGAAGTCATAAAAGTCTTTCTAGAGGCGTAGTTGGACCAGGAGTGGCGGGATTGGTGAATTTCAAAATTGTAATTTTCATCCGTTGTTTACGTCAGGATTTACAGTGTCTGGCTTCTTCTGGTCCAGAATTATGATGCATGTTACATTAAATAAAACGTGACATGACCGTCCTGACTGCAGACACTTTGAAAACAATCAGATATGTATTTGATTTAATACCACATATGGAAGTGGCACAGATCGGATTGTTTTTGGGTGACAAGATCAGAATTGGTTCAGACTGTTCTGATCTAAAAAAAAAATCAGATTTGAGTCATTTTTATCTGCTGCCTGAATATGGTGAAAGTCTAAATCTAAATCCAGCTGATAATCTGGATCTCCATCCAGTTTTACTACACTTCAATGATTTTTACAAAGAGGAGGCAAAATTTCAGTCACTAGAGGTGCAAAGCTGGTAGAGACAAACCCCAAAATGTTCTGCAAAGTATCAGAAGTACTGTTCAAATTTTTATGAATAAAAATCCACTTCATGATTATGTGCTACTTTGCATTTGTCTTTCATATAAAATCCAAATATAAAAATACCTTAACATCAGGGTTGGAAAGTATCAAAATGTAAAATAACCATCAACATTTTGATAAAGCTACCTCTACTGGTTTCCATGGTTTGTTCTGTTTGTTCTCTCCAGGCACCGATACTGCCTCCCAGCAAGAGTTCACCTCCTGCCTTAAAGAAACTCTTCGTGGCCTGGCCAAGAATGCAGACAACCTGCAGGTGAGGGGAGTCAGAGAAAATAAATAATAGCTCTGAAAATAATCAGCAGTTTATAGGCAATGTGTTTTGTTTCAGTCGTCTGGTTTGGCTGGAGACGACCTGGTGAAAGCTCTGGAGGGTTTGGGGCTTGAAGAAGGCGGCGACGGAGGCGGTGAAGATGGAAACATCCTCCCCATCATGCAGTCCATCATGCAGAATCTCCTCTCTAAAGACGTCCTCTATCCATCTCTCAAAGAGATCACCTCCAAGGTCTGCCTCATTTCTAACAAACGGATGAGGAAAATCTTCACCATGCTGTTCTATATTGATGGTAACTGTTGTTTCCTGAACAGTATCCAGAGTGGCTGGAAACAAACAAGTCAACCCTCAGTGCTGAGGATCACCAGCGGTACCAGCAGCAGGCGAAGATCATGGGAGACATCTGTAAGCTGTTTGAGAATGAGGAAGAGGAGGCGGAGGATAAAGAGCGGACGTTCGAGAGCATCATGGATCTGATGCAAAAGGTGATTCAGCTGCTACTCATGTTACACATGTTAAAGAAACAAGCTGAAATTATAATTTACCAGCCTATTTATGTATTTAAAATGGTTAGATCTGTTGTTGGGGCTCAGTGTATCATAAGCCTGGCGGGCCTCCAGGCTTTACTTGGGCCCCCCAGGCTAAGCATTGTTTGTTTGTTTATTATTCAGTGGAACCACTGCCTGTCTTTACCGGTCTATACGCTACAACTTCAGCAAATAAAGAGACATGGATACAAGATCCAAACATTTTGGACATTTTAATTAGGATGAAACATTATATTCATTTTAATTATTTTTTTTTATATTTGAATTTTAAACACTATCATTGGTATTGTTAATAACCTCTCCCAATACCACATAATTACCTAGCGATGTTTTCAATTTTCCAATCAACTTTAATTATTTAACTCAAAACCACGGTAGGCTGCTGGACTAGACATGTTTTATAAAGGAACACATGCTAAGTGTCAGCTTTTTGGTTGAAAGAAGGTTGGTGAGATTGTTTTTTTTTTCTGAATGTGGACAGTAATAATGAATGCTGGTCATATTTGTTTGATTTTACAGCTGCAGGATCTTGGCCAGCCGCCTAAGGAGTTGGCAGGCGACACGGTAAGCTGATTTACAGCATCTGTTTGTTCTGTGTGTAATAAATTTATCTCGTCTTAAAGGTTTCCTGAAATGGAATAAAATTTTTCTTTCTTTCTTTTTAATCTTTTTTTCTTTTCTTTTTTTTCTTTTTCCCAAAACAGATGATCAAGGCAAAAAAAATTACTTTTTGTCAAAGTGATTTATCTGTTTATTGTTTTTGCCAAAAAAGATAATTTAGGGGAAGAAAATCACTTTTGTCAAATAATGACTTGGGCCATTATTTTAGGAAGGTGGCAATATACATAAAAATAGCCAAAAAATATGAACTTTGTGTTAGATGTTGTGATGAAAGGCGTCTAAGTGAGATGTATTTACTCATGAAGGTTCCTGTTTCTGCTTCCTTTGCAGCCTCCGGGCTTTAATTTTGACATGGACTCCCTCAACCTGCCGGGAGTGGGCGGGGCCGGGGCAGCGGAGCAGTGCTCTGTCATGTGATGAGGTGGTGCGGCGGTCCGTCAGAAGATCTGAAGCCAAACGGTTCCTCTGTGTGTGTTTCAGCAGCAGGAAGGACTTTAGAGAGTGAAACATGGGTCACGAAGGAGTGAGATCAGAACGCAGGTTCTGTTCATAGAAAGGTGTGTGTGTGTAAAAACAACTGGAGGGAAAAACCCAAAAGGAAACCCAAATACTCTCTAACACCATCAAAGATATTTGTGATAGTTAGCGATTGCAGAAACTCCTCCGCGATTAATTTTAACAGGATTTTCTGGAGAAGAAATGAGCTCAGCTGTTCTCCGTGTTGATTTTACTGACTGTTTAGCCTCGTGGTGAATTCTCTCCTGACAACTCGCAGGTTTGAATGGTGCCTTTTCACAAGCAGCTAGAGTTCAGTTTTTAGCTCTTCTGCTGCTGTTCAGCTGGCTAATTCAGTCATAGTTTTAATAACGAGATAAAGATGTGGTAGTTTTGATCAACAAAATGTTATTTTTTGTTTAAAACTTTAAAATAATTAATCTGCAAGGAACTTAACAAGATCCATTCCCCTCCCGTTATCCCCATTCCCAGGTTTTGATGTGAAGTGACGGACCCGATTCCTGAATGGCTTTGCTGTGGTTACAGTGATCATTACAGTGTTCAATTACTGTACTAAGTGCTTCCTGCGTGATTCCCGGTGTTTTTTAACATGCAGGAAAAACCCCCAAAACGACCACAGTGGGTTTTTAGAGCGATAATCGCAAGTAAGATGTCTTTCTAGAAGAGGTGAGAGGAGAAGCATCACATTGTGTCACATGAGGAGGGATAAATGTGCAACGTGTGTGCAGGTGGACTGTTTGGTAACGCATCAACGCCCTGATGTTAGCACTTTTTGGTTTGTTTATTCCAGCAAACCCACTTTTCATCAGCGACTCTTTGCCTCATAGACAACACTTTTCCTCTTAACAATAGAGAGAGGTCCAGAAATGACACGGCCATCAGCCCATCTGTAACGGCACAATAAAAGGGTACTGTCAAAGGATTTAGCTATGCACTGAACAGACATCAGAGGTCCATCAGAAGCAGCTGAATGAGAAGCGGCTGCAGAGGTTTGGTCACATGGTTTGGGGTTAAGGGTAATCAGCTCTCAGGGCCGACCCGGCACCCTGAAAATAAACAAAATGCAACCTGTTATGACACTACTGTGTTTTGTAAATGTAATAAACATTGATATGTGTATAGAAATGTGTTTTTAGTCTGTGTTTTTACTCAGTTGGTTTCCTTTTTATAAGAAGTTGCTGAAACAAAATTTGTATGTTACATTTTTTACTACATTCAGACTCGAAGCGGCCTTAAAAACATAAAAAGAAACATCTCTATATAAAACATAAGACATAAATTTGACCATTTTTGAGAGTAAATAAAGACATAAAATGTTCAAAAAGTTTTCCAAGATAGCCACAATTTATTATTCGTATACGTTAGTTTCATTTGTGTCACAATTAAAGGCATGTTATGAAATCTCAACCATTTTATTCTAATGTGTTTAATAAAGTACTTTTTGCAAAGGACAAATACCAAAGTCCTTAATGTGACCAAATTGCAGATTTTCTATATCATCTTACAGGACAATATCAGGTGATTAGTAACTAGTTACAGTAAGTTTTACTCGCTGTGCTTTTTATTTTACTGAAGTTATATTATTAAAGTAGCACTACTTTCATTTAAGTATAATTTCTGGATATACTAACCACTGTATGAAGAAAACGTATGTTTTAAACTAACAAAAAATGCTCCACACACGAATTGTTTTAACATTATGATGTTCTGATGTTATTTTCTGTTGAACCATTTGGAGACAAAAAAAAGACAGTAAGCACTACATATTGTCACTGAAGTAATTTACCTTGTTTTGACATACTTATAAATTATATACTTTAAATTTAGTTTCAAAAGTTTATATTGAAGTAATTTGAATGTTTTTTCTTGCCTGAATTTATTTTATAATTATGATTTTTTTTAAACATTCTTTTAAATGCCAGAACTTCCTATAGTTTTCTCCATCTTCATCGGTAAATCAGTACTTCAATAGTCTTTTACAAATTTATTTCTTTTTTTTTTTTTACTGGATATATTTCTTGGCAAGCTTCTTTTTACTTTTAAAGTATTGTAAAAGTATATTAAAATAGTGCTACTCATACTTGAGTTCAAATTCTGGGTATTCAACCCTCTTCTTCTGAAATGTTTTTTTTTCTTTTGTAAATTTTTACTTTATTCCTTAGAAAAATTGCACATAACTTTATATTTGTGTCTGTCTGATTACATCGTTTTCACAAATTAAGATGCTTTTATCAACCATTTAGTGCCAAATAGCCCTATTTTTTCACTTTTACTTGACTATGTTTTACGATTACTTTTACTTCGGCTCATGTAATATTAAAATAATGCTGCTCTCATTTAAGTAACATATTTAGCTATTCTAGCCACCTCTGAACCATAGGCAGCTCTTTGCAAAAGTTTTATAATTATGATGTGTAATGTTATGGTTTATCGTCGCTGTAAATCCGCAAAGAAACAGGTCTTCTAGAGTTGCCATGACTGAATTTTAGCTGTTGTGCTCAGAGACGCTTGTCATTGCCGTTCTGTGTGTTGTATTTCTATGCGCCCGTGCCGTGGAGCTTTCTGCGTCAGATTTGCGTCGGAAGTCAGAAGCGACTACGTGTCAGGAAAAGAGAAGTCGGCTAAATGGGCGAAGGCGACCAGGTCGTCTGAAACAATCTTTCTGCAACATTTGAGTGGTTCCTTTTGTTAGGATTGAGACAATTTAAGGATAGTTTTTAATAATTTGTCCTGAAGATTTGAACAGCGACGATGCTAACAAAATTTGAAACCAAGTCTGCGCGTGTGAAAGGTAAGAGTTTGCTAATAGCAGTTAGCATCGATGCTAGCTCCAGCTAGCGGGCGATACTTCTACCAACTATTTATTCCATAAGGTGTAACGGTTAAAAAATAAAGGATTTGTTGTTTTAGTTTTGTATATTCTATACAGCGTTGCCATTGTCTTGTATTTAGTATCTCTTTTAATGTTAAAATGACACGACTTGCACATCTACGTAGCTATCGCTAATGTTGCTATTCAGATTTTTAACGGATTCATGGTTATAGTTGAAATTGTGTTCATATTTCAGGTCTGAGTTTTCACCCAAAAAGGCCATGGGTTCTTGCAAGTTTGCACAATGGTGTCATCCAGCTGTGGGACTATCGGATGTGCACACTGATCGACAAATTTGATGAACACGATGGTAAATTAGCTCTTTTTAAATGTTTGTTTTAGTTGAAGTTTTGCATCGTTTTCCATACAAACTTGTTTTGTTCCCTACAGGTCCTGTCAGAGGAATTGATTTCCACAAGCAGCAGCCTCTTTTTGTGTCTGGAGGAGATGACTACAAAATCAAGGTGATCACTGCTTCTGTTTTGCATGACCAGCAACACACATATGAACCTGAATCACATGATTTAAGCAATGTTTGGATCTTTCATGGTACCGTTATCTCTGGAAATCTCTAACATTATATCTGTTCAACCAGGTGTGGAACTACAAGCTGAGACGCTGTCTCTTTACCCTTTTGGGACACCTGGACTACATCAGAACTACGTTCTTTCACCATGTGAGTTGTTCCACAAGTTTAACACATTCTTATTCTTAACATAGAGTAGAAATCAAATTTATTTGTCCCTCGGTGTGTAAATTAAGGTATGACAGCAGCAATGTGACAAGACAGTTATAGTATGTAGACGTACACACAAATAGAAGTAATAATAACAGACTGTACTTTAGGTTAGGGCTGTGTAATAATATCGATTTTGCGATATATATGGATATTTTCTTTCCTAGAAAAAAATCTATATTCANTTGGTTAGAGTAACCCTAACCAAAAAAAATTACTCTGGGTACAATTTTAGAGTCATTAAACTCATATGTTTCCTAGATTTGAGACCAGCTTAATCTGACCTGATGTTATCTTGTCTCTTCAGGTGCGTTGGATGATTTTGATAAAGCATCTGCTGCTTCTGCACCGGAACCTGCAGCTGCTTCATCTTCTGCCAGCAGCGGGGCAGAAAAGGTTTGTTTTAACTTCTTAATGCTCACTTTTCTCCAGCAGGCTGATTTCTCCTCCTGATAATGAGAAACTATGCTCAAGTTGCTACTGTGAGAAGTTTTCTTTCTCTTTTGGATCTCTTAGAAAGGAACTATTTTACCTTTAAAATGAAGAATTTAAAGGAAATTTAAATTCTCAATCTATTTCTTAACTTCTACAGAATTTTTTTACTTTATTATGGGTTTTTAACATTTGACAGTTTATTTGACCAAACATTTTGGCACTTCTTTAAAGTCTTAAACACCAATTTTAAACTAATGTGAAAAGGTTAGTTTCTCACCTGCAGTGTAAATGCAGGTAAAAATAACCTGTATGTTTATTTAAATGTTTCTGTTTTTATTCAGCCCCCTCTATTAGAGGACAACAAACTTTTCGAGACCCTGTTTGAAGGGGACATGGCGGCCCAGGCCAGGGAGGAGTTTGAGAAGGCCATGTCCGAGCTCGCCCAGGAGGAATCAGAACTCCTGCAGCACTTCCACAAACTCTCAGAGGCTGCAGGAAAAGTTGGTAAGTGCTCTCTGAACAGTTTATTTACAGTTTCTTGGAGCAGAGTTCATCTCATCTCTCTTGTGCGGACCACAACTCTAATTCAACAATGATACAGAATTGACCTGCCAGAACAGATGGTTAATTGAGATAGTCTTTATATTTTATTTATTATGGCAAAATTATTAGAGATTAATTAAAACCTTGCTAGGATCTTAGGTGGAACCGAAGGTACTTTTGTTTTTACGTTCTCTTTATTTATAAATAAAACCACTTATATTCAAAGATTTTTACTCGATTGCAGACTTCGATCCACTGACATCTGCTTTTAAACATTTTATTAGAAGTCATAAAAGTCTTTCTAGAGGCGTAGTTGGACCAGGAGTGGCGGGATTGGTGAATTTCAAAATTGTAATTTTCATCCGTTGTTTACGTCAGGATTTACAGTGTCTGGCTTCTTCTGGTCCAGAATTATGATGCATGTTACATTAAATAAAACGTGACATGACCGTCCTGACTGCAGACACTTTGAAAACAATCAGATATGTATTTGATTTAATACCACATATGGAAGTGGCACAGATCGGATTGTTTTTGGGTGACAAGATCAGAATTGGTTCAGACTGTTCTGATCTAAAAAAAAAATCAGATTTGAGTCATTTTTATCTGCTGCCTGAATATGGTGAAAGTCTAAATCTAAATCCAGCTGATAATCTGGATCTCCATCCAGTTTTACTACACTTCAATGATTTTTACAAAGAGGAGGCAAAATTTCAGTCACTAGAGGTGCAAAGCTGGTAGAGACAAACCCCAAAATGTTCTGCAAAGTATCAGAAGTACTGTTCAAATTTTTATGAATAAAAATCCACTTCATGATTATGTGCTACTTTGCATTTGTCTTTCATATAAAATCCAAATATAAAAATACCTTAACATCAGGGTTGGAAAGTATCAAAATGTAAAATAACCATCAACATTTTGATAAAGCTACCTCTACTGGTTTCCATGGTTTGTTCTGTTTGTTCTCTCCAGGCACCGATACTGCCTCCCAGCAAGAGTTCACCTCCTGCCTTAAAGAAACTCTTCGTGGCCTGGCCAAGAATGCAGACAACCTGCAGGTGAGGGGAGTCAGAGAAAATAAATAATAGCTCTGAAAATAATCAGCAGTTTATAGGCAATGTGTTTTGTTTCAGTCGTCTGGTTTGGCTGGAGACGACCTGGTGAAAGCTCTGGAGGGTTTGGGGCTTGAAGAAGGCGGCGACGGAGGCGGTGAAGATGGAAACATCCTCCCCATCATGCAGTCCATCATGCAGAATCTCCTCTCTAAAGACGTCCTCTATCCATCTCTCAAAGAGATCACCTCCAAGGTCTGCCTCATTTCTAACAAACGGATGAGGAAAATCTTCACCATGCTGTTCTATATTGATGGTAACTGTTGTTTCCTGAACAGTATCCAGAGTGGCTGGAAACAAACAAGTCAACCCTCAGTGCTGAGGATCACCAGCGGTACCAGCAGCAGGCGAAGATCATGGGAGACATCTGTAAGCTGTTTGAGAATGAGGAAGAGGAGGCGGAGGATAAAGAGCGGACGTTCGAGAGCATCATGGATCTGATGCAAAAGGTGATTCAGCTGCTACTCATGTTACACATGTTAAAGAAACAAGCTGAAATTATAATTTACCAGCCTATTTATGTATTTAAAATGGTTAGATCTGTTGTTGGGGCTCAGTGTATCATAAGCCTGGCGGGCCTCCAGGCTTTACTTGGGCCCCCCAGGCTAAGCATTGTTTGTTTGTTTATTATTCAGTGGAACCACTGCCTGTCTTTACCGGTCTATACGCTACAACTTCAGCAAATAAAGAGACATGGATACAAGATCCAAACATTTTGGACATTTTAATTAGGATGAAACATTATATTCATTTTAATTATTTTTTTTTATATTTGAATTTTAAACACTATCATTGGTATTGTTAATAACCTCTCCCAATACCACATAATTACCTAGCGATGTTTTCAATTTTCCAATCAACTTTAATTATTTAACTCAAAACCACGGTAGGCTGCTGGACTAGACATGTTTTATAAAGGAACACATGCTAAGTGTCAGCTTTTTGGTTGAAAGAAGGTTGGTGAGATTGTTTTTTTTTTCTGAATGTGGACAGTAATAATGAATGCTGGTCATATTTGTTTGATTTTACAGCTGCAGGATCTTGGCCAGCCGCCTAAGGAGTTGGCAGGCGACACGGTAAGCTGATTTACAGCATCTGTTTGTTCTGTGTGTAATAAATTTATCTCGTCTTAAAGGTTTCCTGAAATGGAATAAAATTTTTCTTTCTTTCTTTTTAATCTTTTTTTCTTTTCTTTTTTTTCTTTTTCCCAAAACAGATGATCAAGGCAAAAAAAATTACTTTTTGTCAAAGTGATTTATCTGTTTATTGTTTTTGCCAAAAAAGATAATTTAGGGGAAGAAAATCACTTTTGTCAAATAATGACTTGGGCCATTATTTTAGGAAGGTGGCAATATACATAAAAATAGCCAAAAAATATGAACTTTGTGTTAGATGTTGTGATGAAAGGCGTCTAAGTGAGATGTATTTACTCATGAAGGTTCCTGTTTCTGCTTCCTTTGCAGCCTCCGGGCTTTAATTTTGACATGGACTCCCTCAACCTGCCGGGAGTGGGCGGGGCCGGGGCAGCGGAGCAGTGCTCTGTCATGTGATGAGGTGGTGCGGCGGTCCGTCAGAAGATCTGAAGCCAAACGGTTCCTCTGTGTGTGTTTCAGCAGCAGGAAGGACTTTAGAGAGTGAAACATGGGTCACGAAGGAGTGAGATCAGAACGCAGGTTCTGTTCATAGAAAGGTGTGTGTGTGTAAAAACAACTGGAGGGAAAAACCCAAAAGGAAACCCAAATACTCTCTAACACCATCAAAGATATTTGTGATAGTTAGCGATTGCAGAAACTCCTCCGCGATTAATTTTAACAGGATTTTCTGGAGAAGAAATGAGCTCAGCTGTTCTCCGTGTTGATTTTACTGACTGTTTAGCCTCGTGGTGAATTCTCTCCTGACAACTCGCAGGTTTGAATGGTGCCTTTTCACAAGCAGCTAGAGTTCAGTTTTTAGCTCTTCTGCTGCTGTTCAGCTGGCTAATTCAGTCATAGTTTTAATAACGAGATAAAGATGTGGTAGTTTTGATCAACAAAATGTTATTTTTTGTTTAAAACTTTAAAATAATTAATCTGCAAGGAACTTAACAAGATCCATTCCCCTCCCGTTATCCCCATTCCCAGGTTTTGATGTGAAGTGACGGACCCGATTCCTGAATGGCTTTGCTGTGGTTACAGTGATCATTACAGTGTTCAATTACTGTACTAAGTGCTTCCTGCGTGATTCCCGGTGTTTTTTAACATGCAGGAAAAACCCCCAAAACGACCACAGTGGGTTTTTAGAGCGATAATCGCAAGTAAGATGTCTTTCTAGAAGAGGTGAGAGGAGAAGCATCACATTGTGTCACATGAGGAGGGATAAATGTGCAACGTGTGTGCAGGTGGACTGTTTGGTAACGCATCAACGCCCTGATGTTAGCACTTTTTGGTTTGTTTATTCCAGCAAACCCACTTTTCATCAGCGACTCTTTGCCTCATAGACAACACTTTTCCTCTTAACAATAGAGAGAGGTCCAGAAATGACACGGCCATCAGCCCATCTGTAACGGCACAATAAAAGGGTACTGTCAAAGGATTTAGCTATGCACTGAACAGACATCAGAGGTCCATCAGAAGCAGCTGAATGAGAAGCGGCTGCAGAGGTTTGGTCACATGGTTTGGGGTTAAGGGTAATCAGCTCTCAGGGCCGACCCGGCACCCTGAAAATAAACAAAATGCAACCTGTTATGACACTACTGTGTTTTGTAAATGTAATAAACATTGATATGTGTATAGAAATGTGTTTTTAGTCTGTGTTTTTACTCAGTTGGTTTCCTTTTTATAAGAAGTTGCTGAAACAAAATTTGTATGTTACATTTTTTACTACATTCAGACTCGAAGCGGCCTTAAAAACATAAAAAGAAACATCTCTATATAAAACATAAGACATAAATTTGACCATTTTTGAGAGTAAATAAAGACATAAAATGTTCAAAAAGTTTTCCAAGATAGCCACAATTTATTATTCGTATACGTTAGTTTCATTTGTGTCACAATTAAAGGCATGTTATGAAATCTCAACCATTTTATTCTAATGTGTTTAATAAAGTACTTTTTGCAAAGGACAAATACCAAAGTCCTTAATGTGACCAAATTGCAGATTTTCTATATCATCTTACAGGACAATATCAGGTGATTAGTAACTAGTTACAGTAAGTTTTACTCGCTGTGCTTTTTATTTTACTGAAGTTATATTATTAAAGTAGCACTACTTTCATTTAAGTATAATTTCTGGATATACTAACCACTGTATGAAGAAAACGTATGTTTTAAACTAACAAAAAATGCTCCACACACGAATTGTTTTAACATTATGATGTTCTGATGTTATTTTCTGTTGAACCATTTGGAGACAAAAAAAAGACAGTAAGCACTACATATTGTCACTGAAGTAATTTACCTTGTTTTGACATACTTATAAATTATATACTTTAAATTTAGTTTCAAAAGTTTATATTGAAGTAATTTGAATGTTTTTTCTTGCCTGAATTTATTTTATAATTATGATTTTTTTTAAACATTCTTTTAAATGCCAGAACTTCCTATAGTTTTCTCCATCTTCATCGGTAAATCAGTACTTCAATAGTCTTTTACAAATTTATTTCTTTTTTTTTTTTTACTGGATATATTTCTTGGCAAGCTTCTTTTTACTTTTAAAGTATTGTAAAAGTATATTAAAATAGTGCTACTCATACTTGAGTTCAAATTCTGGGTATTCAACCCTCTTCTTCTGAAATGTTTTTTTTTCTTTTGTAAATTTTTACTTTATTCCTTAGAAAAATTGCACATAACTTTATATTTGTGTCTGTCTGATTACATCGTTTTCACAAATTAAGATGCTTTTATCAACCATTTAGTGCCAAATAGCCCTATTTTTTCACTTTTACTTGACTATGTTTTACGATTACTTTTACTTCGGCTCATGTAATATTAAAATAATGCTGCTCTCATTTAAGTAACATATTTAGCTATTCTAGCCACCTCTGAACCATAGGCAGCTCTTTGCAAAAGTTTTATAATTATGATGTGTAATGTTATGGTTTATCGTCGCTGTAAATCCGCAAAGAAACAGGTCTTCTAGAGTTGCCATGACTGAATTTTAGCTGTTGTGCTCAGAGACGCTTGTCATTGCCGTTCTGTGTGTTGTATTTCTATGCGCCCGTGCCGTGGAGCTTTCTGCGTCAGATTTGCGTCGGAAGTCAGAAGCGACTACGTGTCAGGAAAAGAGAAGTCGGCTAAATGGGCGAAGGCGACCAGGTCGTCTGAAACAATCTTTCTGCAACATTTGAGTGGTTCCTTTTGTTAGGATTGAGACAATTTAAGGATAGTTTTTAATAATTTGTCCTGAAGATTTGAACAGCGACGATGCTAACAAAATTTGAAACCAAGTCTGCGCGTGTGAAAGGTAAGAGTTTGCTAATAGCAGTTAGCATCGATGCTAGCTCCAGCTAGCGGGCGATACTTCTACCAACTATTTATTCCATAAGGTGTAACGGTTAAAAAATAAAGGATTTGTTGTTTTAGTTTTGTATATTCTATACAGCGTTGCCATTGTCTTGTATTTAGTATCTCTTTTAATGTTAAAATGACACGACTTGCACATCTACGTAGCTATCGCTAATGTTGCTATTCAGATTTTTAACGGATTCATGGTTATAGTTGAAATTGTGTTCATATTTCAGGTCTGAGTTTTCACCCAAAAAGGCCATGGGTTCTTGCAAGTTTGCACAATGGTGTCATCCAGCTGTGGGACTATCGGATGTGCACACTGATCGACAAATTTGATGAACACGATGGTAAATTAGCTCTTTTTAAATGTTTGTTTTAGTTGAAGTTTTGCATCGTTTTCCATACAAACTTGTTTTGTTCCCTACAGGTCCTGTCAGAGGAATTGATTTCCACAAGCAGCAGCCTCTTTTTGTGTCTGGAGGAGATGACTACAAAATCAAGGTGATCACTGCTTCTGTTTTGCATGACCAGCAACACACATATGAACCTGAATCACATGATTTAAGCAATGTTTGGATCTTTCATGGTACCGTTATCTCTGGAAATCTCTAACATTATATCTGTTCAACCAGGTGTGGAACTACAAGCTGAGACGCTGTCTCTTTACCCTTTTGGGACACCTGGACTACATCAGAACTACGTTCTTTCACCATGTGAGTTGTTCCACAAGTTTAACACATTCTTATTCTTAACATAGAGTAGAAATCAAATTTATTTGTCCCTCGGTGTGTAAATTAAGGTATGACAGCAGCAATGTGACAAGACAGTTATAGTATGTAGACGTACACACAAATAGAAGTAATAATAACAGACTGTACTTTAGGTTAGGGCTGTGTAATAATATCGATTTTGCGATATATATGGATATTTTCTTTCCTAGAAAAAAATCTATATTCATCCGCAAGTATCGTAACATCCAACTGTCACCTTGCTCACTCACTGCTTGCTTCGCCGGGAGAGGCTTAGAGTGATTCCTTCAGATGTTAAGTGTCAAGGTTAAAAAGGTATCAAACTATTCAGAGCAGTGTACTTGGTGCACTTTATTTACTTTATAAATGCATGTAAGCTACAGTTTGTACTGTTTCAATTAAAAGAAACATGTTTTCTCACCACTTCTTTGATTCATTTTGGCCAGCTGTCAACTTTAAGTCTGTGTCCATGTCCAACCAGAGCCAGGTATTGTGTAGTTGGTGCTTTTAATCAGTTTTCAGTAAAATTAATTCAATCCAACTCTATAACAGTCACAAAATGTCACCAAAATCACTCTGTCCCTCTAAAATCTTTCAGAAAATCGCAAACGTGTATTGAATTGTATCGTTTGCTGAATATCGCAATACATATTGTATTGTGAGCAGAATATCGTGTATCATATCGTGAGATTATTGTATCATTACAACCCTACTTTAGGGGCAAAAGAAAATACTAGGGCTGCAACTAACATTTATGTAAAAATGTGTACATTCCATAGAGTTGTCATTTAACTACCAAGCCTTGTAGATACATTAGAATTTAGAAACACATTACAAAATGCAAACAATGAAATTCCTCTTTTAAATATAAACACTTTATTGCCTAAAATACGATGAAATTGCATTCCTATTTACCTTATTTTTGTATTTCTACAAATATTTTCTCTTATGACTTTTTTCCTCATGATTTCAGCTCAGTTCTAATGTGATTATTTTCTCACAATATTATGACATTTTTTATATATTTTATAATTTATTTATTTTTATTAGCTTGGCCCTGATGCTTTTCCACATAATTATGACACTGAAAAAGTAAAATTTCTAAAATACTCCCCAATTTCAGATGATCATCACATGAAAACAACGTAGACATTTATAAGACCTAAAGTAATAACAGAAAACATAAAAATGATAGAGAGAAAATGGAGTCCTGTCAGCTGCTTTAGTGAGGCTGTTTGACAATAAAACTGTGATTCAGAGGTTCATATAAAGTCTTATTGAGTGAATTGTGAGCATTACTTGCAGGAATATCCGTGGATTCTGAGTGCCTCAGATGATCAGACCATCCGCATCTGGAACTGGCAGTCGAGGACCTGTGTATGGTAAGCAAATTTGTACACAATTCCGTGTTCCTCAATGGTCCTGAAAAGAACGGAGACTTTGCATTAACATAAGATATTTAGAAAGCTTGCAATTTCATAAGAATTAAAGAAATGTAATGATTTTTCTGCTCTATGTCTCCATCAGCGTGCTGACAGGACACAACCACTACGTGATGTGCGCCCAGTTCCACCCATCAGAAGACTTGGTGGTGTCCGCCAGTCTGGACCAGACAGTGCGAGTGTGGGATATCTCCGGTGAGGGTTTGGGAGGAGTGGGGCAGAGGTGGCAGTGGGCCGGGTTTCGGGGATGTGGGGCTCAGCGGAGGAGAAAGAAGGCAGGATCAGGATGAATGTCCAGTCCCGAGTGCTTTCTTTCTCATGAACTTTCAGCAGAAACACTTCTCCTTTTAGCACAGAGAAAAAAAACTATATTTGATTCCAATCTAAAATTATTTATTTTTGAATAAAATATTGTCTTTGACCTTGATTTGTGCAGTACTTTTGACGTAGTGACTTAGTGACGTAAAAATTATTTCAACAAATATCAGCTTGGAGAAGTGTTTCTGTGGCTTTGCATGCTTCTCAGACTTTTAGTGTTCAACTTTGTTCTTGTTTCTTGTCTTTGTACTAACTGGAGAAGCTCTTGACTCTCATCTTTGATTTCTAAACATGTAAAGATGTGGTGGATCTGTGACCCTTACATGTTGGAGTCTTATGTACTTTCATGTATGTGTGTACTTGGCATCACTGCATTCATGTGTTTTGTTATTGACATATAAACTGCATGATGTTGCAGCAGAAGCTGAATGTGCAGCCAGATTTAGCTTTAAGGAAGACTCACTTTGCATCCAAACTCATCTCACTGATTGGCTTATGTTGCATCAGCTTAAACCGCTGTGAGTTAATTTTCAGCTACGACTACTAATTAGATTAAACTATCTAATTTCTTTAAATAATACATAAATATTCCTATTACATACCAAAGAAACTTGCATGATTTTCTCCTCTCCTTCTCTAAATTTGTAATCTTACAATGTTGCCATTACTACTAATGCATAACAATAGCTTCACTGCAAAAACAAAATCTTTTTGCCTAGTTTGTAGTGTAAATATCTTGGTACACTTGAAACAAGGTTAACTTTAGTTAGGAAACTGACTTTTCAGCAAGATATAGGGACTTGTTTTAAGTCAATAATTACAGTTTTAATAAATCCATGTTATAAGTGAAAAAATCTGCCAGTGAAAAACCTATCATGATATAAGCATTTCATATCAGTCCATCAATAATTGTTGATATAGATAAATATTGATTAGTTTTAAACATCTGAAATATTGCCAGACTCATGGTGTGACCTTTCCTGTTTGATCCACAGTTTTCACTCCACGCTGTTGTTTTTTATTTTTAAGCAGTTATGGCGGAACCTTAAACTGCTGCTGCTCAAGTTACTGGGCAGGTTGTTGCTAGGTAACCAAAGAATGAGTGAGTTGCTAGGTAACCAAAGAGCGAGTGAGTCAGTTGATTCCATCAACCTATCTTAGCTGGCTGTGATATTTTGAGCAGCTAAAGCTTTTCCTCTGCCTACATCTCCCAGAATGTTCTGGATCAGAACCGTACAGTGAATATTTATAAATATTGAATATTCTTTCAGATATATTATTTATTGATATTGACCACATACCTGTTGATTTACTTATTTTTTTTTATCAGTGTTGACAGACTATTGACTTAAAACAAGTTTCTGTATTTTGCCAAAAGGTACTTTGTAAGTTAGTTTTGTCTTATTTCAAGTGTTGTGAAACATTTACATTAGAAACTAGACAACAAATACTTTGTAAGATTTTGTGTTTTTGCTCTCAATATCTAACAACCCTGCATGGGGCTGAAAAACCCAGACTGAAACATGCATGTGCCTTTCTACCCGACCAACTATCATCCTCCCATTCTGGCATTCAGTGCCCAGTCGGAGCACGTCTTGTCCACCACCCAACCCCACCCCATTCAGCCTAGTCCACACACTCTGTCATCCTCGTCCCATGCTCTTCTCAGGAAACATCCACACTTGCACATTGGTTCCTACTGCCATTCCTTCCTCTATCAACACTGTTGAGCTACCTGTTCACCACGTTATATTAACGGGCTGAAATCAGTAATACAATCTTTGTGATGCTGTCCAATCAAATCACAGATCAATAACCCAATCAGTAGTGTTGTTGGTGGTATGGTTGTGTTGGTGCGTTTCAACCCTGTGTGTGTTCGGTAGTCCAACAGTTTGCTTTTTTTATTTTTATTTTTTTTGTCTTGTATCATTTCCATCTAGTGTGTTTGTCTCCCTTCCTCCCATGTACTGTGATTGGGCTGTGGTTAATGTGAAAATGGCGTTTCCTTTTTTGCACGCGATGCTCTGAATGATGGTTCCAGGTTTGAGGAAGAAGAACCTGTCTCCTGGCGCCGTGGAGACGGACGTGCGCGGCATCACCGGGGTTGACCTGTTTGGTGCCTCTGATGCGGTTGTGAAGCACGTACTGGAGGTACGCAGCGACTTTCACCCACTGAATTAATGTATAACAAATGAGAAAAATTAAATTATTGTAATGACTTTTATTACACAGAGCTAAATATTTCAGATGTTTTCAATTATATTTCAATTTACAGAGACTCAGATTTTATTTAAAACTTGTAATACTGAAGCTATAGCTTGAAAACTCATTTATTGTTCCAATACATTAACAAAACAGATTTTTCTTAAATGTTGTTTTGCCTGCTTTTTTAAAAAAGTTTTTTACTTTTAATAATTTCTTAAGATTTCCTGGAAAGTTTGTTTTGGTTTAGTTATCTGGTGCAACATTTTTGCAGTTTTGTATTCTTTGTAGTCATGAACAGTATGTAGTTTTATTTTTTCTTTCACGTAGTGGTATTTATGGTCAAGTATCAGAGAATAGAAAAAAGGTTCAGAGTTTGTTCCTTTTTGTTCCTTTTTCCACAGACTAAAAGATAAAATTAAAATTAAATTCAGAAATACTTTATTAATCACAAAGGGAAATTAAATTTTCCACTTTTCAACTTTGGTATTTGTCTATTTAAAAAAATAATTTTAGAGCTTTTGTTACTTGCATAGAAACCACAAATAATGCAATTCTGTTAAAAAACAAGACATGTCAGTTTTATCTTAACTCTAGATAATTTTTGTATCCATATCTCGGGTCCAAAGTTTTGAAACAAATGTTAAAATTAATTTCACAAACAAGATAAGAGTATCAGTCCACAAACTGTTTATTAAAGGATCAAGTTAGTGTAGGATAATCCAGCCTAAGTGATACAGATTTTGAGATGAAGCTGATCTGTTAGTCCAGATTCCCTGAAAGTAGAGAAATATTTTAAGTTTGTGCAGTTTAGTGTCTTTCTGATTCTCTTATTGGAGGAAGATCTGATTTGTGCGTCTGTGTGCAGGGACACGACCGTGGGGTCAACTGGGCTGCTTTCCATCCCACCATGCCGCTCATTGTGTCTGGAGCCGACGACAGGCAGGTCAAGATCTGGAGAATGAACGGTGAGACATTTGACACTGGTTTATATAATGTCTGCTGCACAACTACTTAATCTGAAATGCATGAGATTTGTGAAAATATATTTAAAAAATCAGTGCATCTTAGAACCAGGTGACTATGGCTTCTAAACAAAATCTCAGATTTTTTTTTTCATACCAGATCCAATTTTTTTTTTTCTCTATTTCTTTTCCAAGTAAGAAATTACAAATGACAGAAAATATTTTCATAAAGCAGCATCCTTAATGTGAGTTGTACGACAAAGTATCAGGGTTGGGCTATGAAAGTTTTATTTTAATTATGAGATTAAACTCAATATTAACAGGAAAAAGTCACAATTTTACCAGAAACAGAAATGTTTGATAGTTATGATCTGACGTGACATAGTTCTTTCTTTCTTTCAATTGTTTACACAACCTTTTCAAATTCCTGTTTCAAATATGATTCTGATGTTTTAAAAGATAAAGTATTTTCTTATCTGTAAAACTCACAAAATGCTCAACATTCCTTATTTTAAAATGTTGTTTTCATGTAGGTGTTTTCAAAACTTCATCCTCCTAATATGATTTTATCCTGGTAACATTATGACTTTATTGTCGTGTTATTTTGATTCTGTTTTTGTACGATTTTATTCTCATAATTTAAAGAAAAGAAATCGAAGTCTGGCCCCATTTCTTATTCTACCGTAGAGATAACCTGAATTCAAAGTCCAAATTAAAAGAAGCTGTAAAAATATGCTGGTTAAACAAGATGGCCGCCCTGGAAGTGCTGACATCACTCCGAAGTATGGAAACCAAACGAGAGCATTGGTGGGAAAAGAAAAAATCCAGATTTTCCGAAAATTAAATCTCTAAAAACCAAAAATTTGATTAATGGATAAAGTTGATTTATTGTCCAGCCTGAACTTCCGCTCATCCCTGGAAGATGTTTTATCTTCCACTGAAACACTGAATCATCTGCAGATGTTTTTCTGATACTCGGTGGCCAAATAAAGTTTTTTTTTTTTTTTTTTTTAACCAACGATCCAGCTCTGTTTACTTTGAATCTACTCCTAGAAATAAAATCCTTCCCTCTCTTTTTTTTTCCCCGCTCAGAGTCCAAGGCGTGGGAGCTCGATACGTGCCGCGGCCACTACAACAACGTTTCCTGCGCCGTCTTCCATCCACGCCAGGAGCTCATCCTGTCCAACTCTGAGGACAAGAGCATCCGGGTGTGGGACATGTCCAAGCGGACCGGAGTTCAGACCTTTCGCCGTGATCACGATCGCTTCTGGGTGCTGGGAGCCCACCCGAACCTTAACCTGTTTGCAGCTGGTAGGCAGTGACAGCAACTTCCGTCCGGACTCATTAAGTTTAAAATTGTTTTTTTTGAACATGTGACTCGTTTCCTTCAGGTCATGACAGTGGAATGATCGTCTTCAAGCTGGAACGGGAACGTCCTGCTTACGCTGTGCATGGCAACATGTTGTACTACGTCAAAGATCGCTTCCTCCGCCAGCTGGACTTCAACAGCAGCAAGGACACTGCCGTCATGCAGCTCCGCAGGTTGGCCATTTTACTTTAAATCTTCCCAGTGCAGCTTTTTAAGGGAGTTTAGACAGATATTACATAATAAACTTGTTTTTCCTCTTCTCAGTGGTTCCAAGTTCCCGGTGTTCAGCATGTCTTACAATCCTGCTGAGAACGCCGTCCTGCTCTGTACGGTACGTATTCCTCTCTGAGAACGCCTTCCTGGTAAGCACAATTGTTTTTCCATATTTTTGCTTCATGATTTGCATTTTCTTTAGAGAGCGACCAACCTGGAGAACAGTACATACGACCTCTACTCAATTCCCAAAGAAAGCGACTCCCAGAATCCCGATGGTAAAGGAAATATTCAATATTATGCCCCCTTGTGGCAAAAACTATATAATGTTTCTATGCAAATAATTTTCTTTCATTGACTTTTTCTGATTTTGTGTTTAATGTAAACATTTTGTACTTTTATTTGAAGCGCCGGAGGGAAAACGATCATCTGGCCTGACTGCAGTGTGGGTGGCAAGAAACCGATTTGCAGTCCTTGATCGCATGCACTCTGTGAGTCCTGCTGAAAAATGTACAGAAGAAAAATAGCCAAAATTAAAAGTTTGCCAAAATTTCAAGACAGCATTTTGGAAAAATTTAGCCAAATGTTTGTTTTATTTTTGTCTTTTGTCTAGTTCTATAACTTGCATAAATATGCAGTGAAATCCTGCTGAATAGTGAAATTGACACACTATTATTATTTAATACCTTATCCTTATCTGTGATTAGTCAGCATTTCCAATTTAGTTGTCTTTTTTTCTTAATAATAACTATTTAAACGTCTGTTTCCATTAAAAATTAACTGTATCAAATCTGAAAAAAAAATACATGTTTAAAAAAATAAACTTCATATTCAGCCTAGTGTTATGACCCATGTAGTAACTGTTTTTGTAATGCTCTATGCGAAGTAAAAATACTTGGTTTCTGAAATCATATCTCCCTTTTTAGTGAAGAAATAATTATGCATTTTTGATTTTAAAAAGTGCTTGTCTTTGTGTGTTAAGTGCTTGTTTTAATCAGATTATTTGTTTCTTCCCTGCAGCTTCTGATTAAAAACCTGAAAAATGAAATAGTGAAGAAGGTCCAGGTGCCGAGCTGCGAGGAAATCTTCTACGCAGGAACCGGCTCGCTGCTGCTGCGCGACGCCGACGGCGTCACGCTGTTCGACGTGCAGCAGAAACGCTCTCTGGCCACGGTCAAAATCGCCAAGGTCAAGTATGTGGTGTGGAGCTCCGACACTTCCCACGTGGCTCTGCTGGCGAAACACGGTAAATATCTGAAGCATCCACTAACCCCTCTGAGTTTTTATTGCTGAGATGGAATCCATTTTGTTTTATTGTCTGAAAATCTCCTTTAGCTATTATGATCTGCAACCGTAAGCTGGAAAGTCTCTGCAACATTCATGAGAACATCAGAGTGAAGAGTGGAGCCTGGGATGAGAGCGGCGTCTTCATTTACACCACCTCCAACCACATCAAATACGCCCTCACTTCAGGGTGAGTTTTTTTTTTTTTTTTTTTTAGGTTTTTTAAATTTTGTTCAAATATTTTAACACTGGAAGCATATTTTATTAAGTAAAGCTGAAAAGTTTTCCCTTTTTTGCCTGTCCTGGGCAGATTTAGTTGATAAAATGCGTCTTCCGTTACAATTTAGTTATACTCCATTGGCTAAGGATATACACAGAAGCATATTAAATTGTAATTTAGGTGTTTAATGTATTTTAAATTTGCAGACAATTTGTAAAATGAACCCAAGGTATAGATGATAGTGCTGCTTTTTTAACTCTTTAGAGAGAACATCAGGGTTTCTGTGCAGTTTGGAAAAAGAAATTTGATTGAAATGTTTTCAAGAAGAGGGAGGAAAACCTAGGAAAAAATATTTTTATTTCTGGACATTGTGGTCTATTCTTTTCCATGTCTTCCTCACAGTCAGTGTTATCTTTCAGGTTTCAAATTTAAAACCTGACTTTTGTAGAAATATCTGCCATTAATTGTCAGTGAGATCTTTGAGCTAGGCTCAAAAGAGACTAACATATTTCCTGGACTATAAGCTGCTGTGGCGTAAAAAATGCAACACAAAGAAGAAAAAAACGAGTTGCAGGACCAACCAAACTATGAAAAATGTGCACCTTATAGTCCAGAAAATACTTTCCATATTTCAAAATGTAATATATTTATCTGAAAATATATCAGGACTCTGTAACGTTGCGGTTTAATGTTTTTGTAGTGATCATGGCATCATCCGGACCCTTGACCTGCCCATCTATGTGACCCGGGTCAGAGGCAACAGTGTTTACTGTCTGGACAGGGAGTGCAGGCCTCGCGTTCTCACCATCGACCCGACTGAGTACCGCTTCAAGTTGGCTCTGGTTAATCGGAAATATGATGAGGTTTGTTTTTTTTTTTAAGCTTTGCTTTGAGTTGTTGTATTTCTAATTACTTTCCCTGAATATTTCTGCCAAGTTTATTCTCATATCACATTTCAGCAAGGCTGAAGTGCTTTGCATCATGAAAACATAAGACATTAGAAACTCATCATACAGTCAAGATTTGTGAAAACCAATAACGGACATTACATTTTGTCAAGTGCCATCGTTAAAATTATCAACACACATCAGTCAATGTTTCACTAATTATGGTTCAAAAGCAGCTATAAGCAGTCTTGATCTGAACTGCAGAACATTTTTCACTGTTCTGCAGTTTTCTGGAAGTTTATTCCAGACTTGTTGAACATAGAAGCTGAATACTACTTCTCCATGTTTGGTTCTGGGGATCCAGAACCAGAAGTCCTGAGAGGTCTGGAAGGTTACTATGACAACAGCAAATCTTTAGTGTATTGTGGTGCTAAACCGTTCAGTGATTTATAAACCAGCAGCAGTATTTTAAAGTCTATTCTCTGAGCTACATGGAGCCAGTGAAGGACTTTAGAACTGGGTTGATGTGATTTAACTTCCTGGTTTTAGTCAGAATACCACCAGCAGCGTTTTGGATCAGTTTGTCAGACCTGTGAAGATACTGTTGCTAAAGCTCAATGTATGGATTAGTTTCTCTAGATCTTGCTGAGTCCTCTAATCCTGGAGATGTTCTTCAGGTGATAGAAGGCCGACTTTGTAACTGTCTTTATGTGGCTCTGAAGTTTCAGGTCAGATTTCGGGCCTGATTGCTGATTTTTAGTTGCAATAACTGAAGCTGTGCATTGACTCTAGATAGTTTGTCTTTAGGTCCAAAGAGGTTAACTTCAGTTTTGTTTCTGTTCAGCAGGTGAAAGTTTTGGCACATCCGTTTATTGACTTCTGTTCCCTTACTGCTGTTCTTCTAGGTGCTCCACATGGTGCGAAACGCCAAACTGGTGGGTCAGTCGATCATCGCCTACCTTCAGAAAAAGGGCTACCCCGAGGTAGCGCTCCACTTTGTGAAAGATGAGAAGACTCGTTTCAGCCTTGCTCTGGAATGCGGAAACATTGAGGTGAAAATAGTCTTTGTTGGGCAAAAGTTCATGAGTCTCTGGAGAAGATGAAGCCTCAATCATTTTCCTCCTGCTGTAATTTCAGGTGGCGCTGGAGGCAGCCAAGGCCCTAGATGAGCGCAGCTGCTGGGAGCGTCTGGGCGAGGCGGCGCTGCTGCAGGGACACCACCAGGTTGTTGAGATGTGCTACCAGAGGACCAAGAACTTTGACAAGCTCACCTTCCTCTACCTCATCACTGGTAATCTGGCCAAGCTGCGCAAGATGATGAAGATCGGTGAGTACTGACAAGTTTTCTGCTCAGTTTTCTGGTAATTTTGTTAAAATGTGATTAATTTTCTAACATGTCGGCTGATTTATGTGCAGCTGAGATCAGGAAGGACATGAGCGGTCACTACCAGGCGGCTCTGTATCTGGGGGACGTCAGTGAGAGAGTCCGAATCCTGAAGAACTGTGGACAGAGTGAGTTCATTTCTCTCACTGAGTTTTAAACATCAACTCAGCCCCTTTGTGCAAATATTTGCTCATAGTTTTACATGTTATTCCTTCAATTTATTTATATTTGAATCTAGAAAGTGACTCAAATTTTAAGAACCTCAGATTAACCTAAATATACATGATTTAAACTAGATTTTTAGGTTTAATTACAATAAATTAGTTTGTCTTCCTGTGTTGTTTTTCTAGATGGAGATACAAACAGGTTCCACCTCACTATTTGACTTTTCATGTTTAATTTAATTAATTTAATGGCATGCAGCCTTAATTACCCTTTGTTCCAGTTCAAGCAGCGAAAATGTTAAAAACGGGTTAATGTTTGAGTTTGGTTTGTAATTTGTGCCTAAAATAAGTATTTGACTAAAGATTAATCAAATCTGTTAAACTTTGGAAAAAATGTTTATTTAGGTGTGTAATATAATAAAATATTTTATTGTTATAATAATCTGCTAAACCAATGGGCTTAAAATGTATTTTGCAAATACCACTGGAGTAAATATATTTTCCAAATATTACTTTATATTAATGTCTTATTACATTGTTACAACCTGATTCTCAATTAGTAAGAATATTTTAATTCATGTAGTACTTTTAAAGATACAGGTTACAAAGTCTAGAACACAAAGAAAAACATTAAACATCAGATGGTTAATTCAAACCTATTGTAAAAGTTTATTTCTTTAAAGACAATCTTCTTTTTCATGTCCATTGATACAGTTTGATCGGTTGAACACAATTTATGTATTAAACTGATATTTGCAGTAAAATAATTTATTTGCATCTATATTTAGTTATTTTCTTACACACAATATTCTAAAACTTCCTTTTATTAATTATGTTGCAGTGTTTACATTCAAAATGCAGAAATCTACATTTCTTTTGGTTTACTAACTTAATAGTTAGTTTTGATGTAAAGCAAACATAACTACGTTAAACAACATATTTTTACGGATGCACAATAGTTTAATTTTTGCCTTGCAGATAATTAGGACCAGTAAAAATGGCTGACCGTTTTAGAATCATAAAAATGTATGCTTCTTTATTTTCAATTTTAACAACAAAACGTTTTTATATGTAATGTCTTTTTGCCTCTTTAATCACTATCTGCAGAGTCTCTGGCTTACCTCACTGCAGCCACTCATGGGCTGGATGAAGAGGCTGAGGCACTGAAGGAGACCTTTGACCCAGAAAAGGAGACGGTGAGTCAGCAAAGCACAATCTTTATCTTAAAACTTCCAGCTTTACACTATTTGCTTGGAAACCTTTATTTCAAATGAGAAAATTCTAGATTCGTCCGAAACTTGATGGTTGATTTTGTGCCGTGCAGGTGCCAGAAGTCGACCCTAATGCACAGCTGCTGCAGCCGCCGCCTCCCATCAACCCCCTGGACACCAACTGGCCCCTGCTCACCGTGTCCAAGGGCTTCTTTGAGGGAGCCATTGCAGCAAAGGGTGAGTCATTCACAGATATTATTCTCTAGATGCGCTGCGTTGACGAAAAGAATCAATGACAATGGGACTTTTCCACATTTTGTTGCATTACAACCGCTTTTTATGATTTTATGTGATGGATCAACACAAAGAGATTTCTTGGAGATATTATTGAACAAACAACCACATGAAGATCAAGGAACTCTGCAGACCGGTCAGGGAGGAAGCTGTGGGGAAGATTTAAAGAAGGGTTGGCTTATAAAACCAAATCTCAAACTTTGGAAGGTCTCGTTTAATACTTCAGATTAAAATGGAAAGACCTACCAAACCCACAGTTCCTGCATCTATATGTTAATCATAAGATAAAAATGTTGAAAGATTTTACTCATGCATTTTCGTTCCTTCTTGAATTAAGAACAAAAAAGTTTTATTTTCATGTTTTTGTAGCTAAAATCTATAAAACCATTCCGATTTAATAAAACTGCTAGACAAATCTGTACCAAAGTAGAGAGTACAGTAATGTCCTTAATATTGAATGTGTAAATTACTCAAACCTCTCAGTTAATTATGCAAACATGAAGCTGGTGATGTTTTTGTTGTAGGTAAAGCCGTTCAGATGGCTGCAGATTTGGACATGGAGGCAGCGGGAGGGGAGGGCTGGGGAGACGATGCTGAGCTCACCATGGATGAAGGTAAATCAGAAACTGTTTCTCCAAAGCTTCTTTTAGTTGATTTAAATCTTTTGTTCCTCTATATTTACTAAATATATTTTCCCTTTTTTCTCAGACGGCTTCATTGATGCCCAGGATGGATTAGGAGATGAGGGGTTGGGCAAAGAGGAAGGAGGAGGCTGGGATATCGACGAAGAAGTGGAACTTCCTCCAGAGCTGGTGAGAGGAGAAACATAATTGGAAGCAAGACAAAAATCATAAAATGTTTTTAAAAAAAATTTTTCTAAACTTTTAAGGCTGAAATTCTACATATTTTCATCAATATTAGGGTTGCAACTAATGATTAACTTGGTAATAAATTTATTCTAGCAATTATTCTGATCAGAAATATCGGCACATTCTCCAGATTTTTTATTTAGACACATATTGGAAAAGAACAAAAAACACAAATAATTAAATAATTTAGTTCCTTTTATAAATGAGAAAATAATTGTATTGCCTAAAATGCAACAAAATAACATTCCTTCAGTGTAGGGTTGGTAATTTGTAGCAAAGCATGCTAAAAATTACTGCTCTCTATTTTGTTTTTGGTTTTGATAAATAAACTGTACATATTTCACAGAATTTGAACCAGGTGAATCTAAAACTAGACCATTTCCTGAGTTCTGGGTAGAACATATTTACAGACAAAGAAAGCTTTTCCACCATAAATGAAAAATGTACATATTATTTTTGGACATTTCTGGCTTAATTGCTGCTCTGAGTGAGAGGTTATTGCATCAAATAGCCATTTTTAAATTCTGTTTACTTCAGTTAATGATTCAGTTAATGATTAATCGATTACTAAGTTATTCCATTAATCGATTGATCACGATTAATTTGATTAATTGTTCCAGGCCTGATCAATAGAGATGTTGTTTTACCCTGAAGCTCCTTTATACTTTGATCCATCTTAGTAAAAAGTAACACTGAAATTCTCTTCCACCCATCAGGACGTTCCTCTGGGAGCAGGAGGGTCAACAGAAGATGGATTCTTCGTGCCGCCAACCAAGGGCATGAGTCCAACCCAAATGTGGTGCAACAACTCGCAGCTGCCAGTCGACCACATCCTGGCTGGATCCTTTGAAACCGCTATGAGAGTATGTTTGTATTTTTCTGTCCTGCTAGCTTAATGTGCAACAAATCCTAACATGTACTCTACATTTGCAATCATTCTCACTAAACTAGTCATGACGTAAAAATGTTTTCAGTATTAGGACTGATACAGATATTAATATCGGACTGGCCTCTCTTTTCTTTTCACAGCTGCTCCACGACCAGGTGGGAGTTGTGAACTTTGACCCCTACAAGTCGCTGTTCATGCAGACTCTGTCTAGAGGCCGAACCTCTTACCTGGGGCTGCCGTCTCTACCTTGTCTGCGCGGTCACCCTCAGAGGAACTGGAAGGTGCGTCTGCTGGCTGCGATGTATTTCAGCTGCCTGCTGTAGATTCAGGTTCCTCCTGCTGACCCTGGCATGTTTCTGTAGGACTGCGGGGCGAAGCAGGGACTGCCTGCTGTGGGGCTGCGCCTCTCCGACCTGATCTCTCGCCTCCAGCAGTGCTACCAGCTGACCACGGCTGGGAGGTTCGAGGAAGCCGTCGAGCGCTTCAGAGCCATCCTGCTTTCTGTTCCTCTGCTGGTGGTCGATAACAAGCAGGAGATTGCAGAGGTGAGCCAGTCGGTTCTTATATGGGTGCTGGAAATCCTTGAACATGCTTCAGTTTCAATGGAAATGGCTTTATTTTCAAACTGTAGTTTAACATTTTATTAAAAGCCTACACATGTTAAAATGATATTTTCAGTTAAACCAGATTATTTTCATACAGATAATAAAACGACACATATTCGTTGTCAGCCTGTGAAGATAAATCAGACTAAACTTTTCTTGTTTTAGATGAGTTAGAATTATAAAAAATATTTGTGTTTTCTTAATGCTAGAAACTTAATAGTGATTTGAAACACTTTTTTTTAGTTTATTTGTATTGTTTTATCATAGTTTTATATTTCCATCTATTTATATTTTAAAATGTATAACTTTGTGTTTTAGGCTCAGCAGCTCATCACAATATGCAGAGAGTACATCGTGGGTCTGACCATGGAGGTTGAGAGGAAGAAGTTGCCTAAAGAAACTTTGGATCAACAGAAGAGGATTTGCGAGGTAAAGATGTTGTGATCATACCTGATTGTTTTTTCTTCTAAATATTCAGAAATTATTATTATTATTATTTTTTAACTGTTTCTGTATTTTCCTGCAGATGGCTGCGTATTTCACCCACTGCAACCTGCAGCCGGTCCACATGGTTCTGGTGCTGCGCACAGCTCTGAACCTCTTCTTTAAACTTCGCAACTTTAAAACAGCCGCAGGATTTGCGCGGCGCCTCCTGGAGCTTGGCCCGAAGCCAGATGTTGCACAGCAGGTTGTCACCGATTCTTTCTATTTCCCCCCGCCCCCATCATGTTGTCATAAATGACTTGTACTCATTGAGTGATCGCTTCCCTCTCCTGTGATTTAGACCCGTAAAATCCTGGCGGCTTGTGAGAAGACCCTAACCGACACCCACCAGCTGAACTACGACCCCCACAATCCGTTTGATCTGTGCGCTGCCTCCTTTGTTCCCCTCTACCGAGGGCGTCCTGTGGAGAAGTGCCCCCTCTCTGGAGCCTGCTACTGCCCTCCATACAAAGGCCAGATCTGCAGGGTCACTCAGGTAAAGAGAGAGGATTGTGAATTTGTTAGCAAATCACCAAACTAGCTATAGAAAAACACACTTGCCATGAAAAAATATCAAAAGTTTAACCATTACAGCTGTTCTGTTAACTGTTTTTAAAAGAGAAAAATTCAATAAAAAGTTCACATGAAGCTTTTCTTTTTTTTTTTTACAGCCATACTAATTTTACAGCAAAAATTTTAATGTAATGGATAAGAAAACATAATAGGGAATAGAGAAAACTGAACGGATTGAAAAATATGAGCTGAACAGAATACGCTGATATCTATGCAACATGGAAAGAGATGAAATTAAACGTTTTCCTCTCCTAGAAACTTTTAAAATTTAAAATGTATTTCTAATTATACAAATCATGTTTAAAGGATAGAAATTAGGACTAATGCAGCATTTTAAAGCTAAAAGTCTGGGTTAATTAAGGTCTTTTAGCTTATTTTAAACCCTGTGGAAAAATCCCAATCAGCTAAGTCGTGATAGTCCTTTTATCAGCAGAAATATCAAGATTGTACAATGCACAAGCTACTTTTAGAAATGGCTATATGAAATAAAATGTGTTCTGCTAGTATTATTTGTTATAGTAGACATTTAAAATTCTGAATTTAAGTTGTGTAATCACAATTATGTTAATCAAAAGTAAAATGGTAGTAGAGGTAAAACAAATTGATTAGTATAAACTTCACATAGATGGGTTTCATGTGATGCAATATTTACTATTTTTTATTTTCATTGCTTGTAATTGTAAATTTGGTTTTCATTTTGTTAAATGTGAATTAATAAAATTCCATGCAGTTTATTTTGGCTATTTTTATCTATAGAATTGGAAAAATTATTAACCAATGGGAGGAAGTAGGTTTCCTTGCTGCTTTCTTTTATCTTCTAACTTATAATTTTATATTCCAGGTGACGGAGATCGGAAAGGATGTGATTGGTCTGCGTGTGAGCCCACTCCAGTTCCGCTAAGAAGAGAAAACGTTCTGCGAAACAAATCCAACGTACCATCTACTAGTTGAGCAAATGCTAACCGCTTCAGTCTTGTGTCTTTACTCCATAACTTTGAAATGAATATAAACAATGCTTTTCTTTGTCTTCTCTTCTCTTTAAGCGTATAGAAATATTACTGTTAATTTTGTCTGAGCACAAAATTAATCATTCAAAGTGTGTGGCACTGGTCCTTTCATCTGAAACGATAATAAAATACCTGATATTGATGAAAACCGCATTGTTTGGCATATTTCTGTTGTATTTTGCTTTCTCTGGTGGTACATAAAATACCCTCTACCTTAGGTTTTTATTTCTTGAATGTGGATCTGGATTCACCTTGATGAACCACAACGCTAGGAGATTGAGGATTTCAATTGAACTGGGGTTACCCCATCTTTGTGAGGGATTATAAAACCCAAGCTCACCAAGTCTTAAATAACAAGTAAATAAATAAATTTGATGCTGTTCAGTTTATTTGTACGTTTTCCAAAGGGAAGAAATCCTGATAAAAGAATCAGTTCCAGTACTTCATATGGAGTCCGTGTTCCTCAGACATGAATACGCACTCCACTGCCACTTTCAAGATGGCGGCGACCTAACGTCGTCTACGTATTGGAGGTCCTTAAGGAAAGCGGAACCAAAAAACCGGAACCCGGGTGTTTCCCAGATCTTCACTTCCTGTTGTGTTTTTCTGCCTTTCAAACCAGGAAGATGGATTTGTTGTCGAACAAATGGATTGTATATTTGGCATTATGTCTGTTTGTCGGTGGTAAGTTGAATTGTTAGACTGTCGAGTTTGTGGCGCTTTATGTCTAGCATTAGCTGAAGTATGTTTGTCTTTTATTAGATTAGCTTGGTATAGTTCCTTGTGCCGTAGCTAGCTGGATGCTAGGCTAGTTAGCCGTAGCAACAGCTGCACAGTTTGTCTTTCAAATCTCCGTTTTATGCAAGTTTAGGAATTGCGTTGAGGGATGGGGGTAATTTTAGTACAGTTGCGTTCACATAAGACTGAAAAATGACCGTATTTTGTCTTGTCAAAGGTCAGAGTTGACTTTTAAGTCAATCAGAAACAACACTGAAGTTAGCTTTTGTTTTGGCACACCGGCAAGAGGTTATTTGGCCGTTTTTAAGAAATCAGAACCACCTTTCAACTGGCTCTAATTCAAAGTCCTAAAGTACGTAGAGTATTTATACCGGATTTATGTAATTCTGCAGTAAACAATCACATTCCGGCGAATACCGTACCGTTTGTGAGCTGGGAAACCTTTTTAATCTGTTTATGACAACTCAAAAGGGCCTATGATCGAGGCTAGTCTTATAACTGAAGGATGTTTATTCTGTACAGAACAGAAAACATTTATTTAAACACAGTTTGTGAAGTTTGAATCCTAAATAAAGTACTTAGATTCATAAAATGTGAATTGGACGGAATACGTGTTACTTAAAAGATGTATTCATGTCATAATTAACATGAATACATGTAAAAGTAAAAACGTCCTACTTTGCAACTACTTTAATTAAATTATTTAAAAATATGATTTCTTCGCTGACAAGTTCTGCATTGTAAACTCACAATCTTGTATATTTTTATTTTTTCAACATTAAATGCAGGTTCTTCTTGGCACTGCTAACAAAACAAACTATTTTGAATTATTTTAAACTATATACAATTTAAAATAATTCAGTTCAGGTTTGACCATTTTGTGATTTTATTTCTACATATATTTTGAACATTAGTTGTTCAAAGATAGAAAAACCCTTTAATGAATCGCCGAATCAGAAACCAACTTCAGCATGGTGACTTGGCATCAGTGTGACTGCTCGTGATTTTCCGCAGAGCTGAGATTCACTTCCACGATTTCAAACTAAACTTATTGTATTTTTTTTATTTTAAAATACAAAAGTCACTTTCAGAGAGTCAAGGCGTGTAGTGTTGCAAAGGAGCAATTTATTCCATAGTTTCAATTTACAAGATGTAAAATAATAATAATAATAAAAACAAATCACTAAATGTTGAGCAAAAGTCATTTTACTGCCTCTTTAATTTTAAGGTTATAAACTTTGCTTAAACTTTTATCTGAGGTATGGACGTCATTACGCAGTTTTATGCCTGCTGAATGAATACACTTTGTTATTAATGGAGAAACATTATAATATACATTTCTGAACTGGCTGCCATTTCTTATCCAGATTAATTTAATCTTGAGTTCTTGACAATTTTTATTAGTAAAAATCTCCTTTAGATTTTAAAAGGACATTTTATTTTGTTGCTGTGATGCAAAATGGATTTATATCTGGACAGATGTCATCTTAAATGTAAATAAATGGTAAATGTTTTTAGAACAGCTGTAGTTTTGAAGCTATTTTTTCAAAAGTAGTTAACAAAGCTAATGTGGATGTATCTGTTTAATCGTTAATCTCCATATTTAAAGCAAAATCTGCCATAAATTTACATTATATCTTTAACTTTGATCATTGTAGTAAAACAATGACATTTTAACAAATGTATAATAGAGCATGTTAGTTTATCATTTGGTTTATACATTTTCCACAACTGGTTGTTTCAGTGATGATGTCTGAAAAAGTGAATTATCCGTGTTAAATATCAAAAAAACCTCTGAAAATAGTCTTCTATAATACATATAAATGTAAACTTAATTTTAGGGTTTTCTAATGATCACTTTGTGTTTTTTCTCTTTGCAGGTGTCAGTTGTAATTCAGTGGAAAACAAAATTTACGTCAAGCTCAACTACACTGTGCCGTGTGTTCGACTTCTTAATTCAACCCATCAAATAGGCTGTCAGTGTGAGTATAGCGGCACATATATGTGGCTTTAGCTGCTTCTGACATTCAAAATATATGCAGCTTTTTATTTTTCCACCACATAAAGTTGTTGCAGTTTATTTTAAAGGTGTTTTGTCCACCTCCTTATGATGTGTGCCAGTAATTATAGAGGTAATCATTGCTACTTCATTTTCTTTATGGTTTCGCTCTTTGACACCAACAACCGTGTGACTGTTGTGGATAGAAAGAGCGCTGTAAAGGTTAAAGGTCATAGCAAAACACACATTCCTGCAATATAAATATCCAAGGATCATAATCTGATAAACTGTTCTTTCTGTGACAAAAACATCCCCAGAATCGATGCATATTATTGATTTTTTTATAGTAAATTATTTGATGTAGTTGAAGACCAAGTAAATTTTCAGGATGTTTATTGTTGTGTTTCTGTTCTGTTGCTGTTACTAATATTTAGTTCTGTCCGTTTAGCATCTTTGTCGGGCGATGTTGGAGTGCTCCATGTGCTTGAGTCAGAAGAAAACCTGGACTTTGTGCTTCGTAGTGGCCGCAATCCTCCTTACATGGTCATCATGGAGTCTTCACTCTTTACCAGGTACGGTTCGCCGGTGACCCGTCGCCAGAGGGCAGAGGTTTATGAAAATGATTCATTATTAAAACTGAAAACTTGGTTTTCCAGCTCAAGGTTGGAGCTTTAAAACATTTATAAAAGAAACAGACATGACACTGTGATAAACATGAAGGAGTCTTTATGAATGTTCATGACTGTTGACATGAAGTGACATGACTACTTTTAATGCAAACTTGCATTGAAAGTTAATTGTATGATAAATTAAAACAAGCTCAATAATTCCATTTGCATGATTTATTGCTTTTCTCTTTTCTACCAAAAACTGGATGGTAAAAATCTTCAGTCTGGTGTTTTGGTCTCAATTAGTACTTTATCTGAAGGATAATGTCGTTTACAAAGACTTCATAATTCACTTTATTTTTTGTTTCTGTTGTTTTATTTATTTATTTTGGATATTTA
>NW_015114825.1:0-19953 GCF_001443285.1 Poecilia latipinna
AACAGAATACATAATAATGCTTAAACGCAGCGCGGGCTTCACTTTAGTTGATTTAATTGTTAATAAGTCCATAAGACATAGGAGCAGTTTGGTTTGGTTCACATTAGTAATCAAAATCTTATTTTAAATTAACATATGAAAGTCAATAGTTAAGCATAAACAGTCAGCATATTCATCTCAACTAACAAAATAAATGAAAAGTCACAGCAAAAGACAAAATAAAATAAAAATAAATAACAGAACAATTTCTCGAGGTTGACAGTGAATGAAAATGCTTCTATGAAGGAATGCACACGCACATCAACTAAACCCAGCTTCCTTTACTTTCTGTGTGTCAGCTTGGCCGGCCCCGTTAAATCCACCAGTTCCTCACGTTCAAACGCCGAGCAGCCAGCGGTGCTACAGTAACCTTTGCGGTAATCATTTCTATCTGATGGGCCTCTTTAATTAACCTTGTAGGAAATTAATCCCAATGTTAAATGGACAAGAAAAAGATGTTTGATTACCACCACGAACCAACAGGGACTTCTCCTTCTGTCTAATTGCCCAGGAAGCGAGAACAAGGGGGGAAAAAGTAGCACAAATGAGAAACAGAAACAGATAGGCAGAGCGAGGCGAGAGCGGAGAGCAGAGAGGGAAACATCCTGTGGTGTCATTAGCACCCGTGTGAATGTCAGTCAGTCCCTGAAGCACCGATAAGGATTCACTCGGAGGAGACGGATGGAGAGAATACGGGAGAATATCCAGTCAAACGAGAAGGAAAAACACTTTGCATGATATGTGGAATTTCTGAAGAATTTCAAATGAACTTACAGCTAAATCGCTGAACTAAAATGTTTTGCCTTGTTGTATTTTCTACTAGAATGAATGATGATCAGATCATCCCAGTGGTCAACAGGTGGCCAACGAACTTTAACTGTGCACTGTAAAAAACAACAATAAACAAATTTCTAATTTACGGTAAAATACCAGCAGCTGTAGTTACCAGAATTTTCTATAAATACAGATTTTACCGTGTTATCCAGTTACAGCCCCTTTCAGCAGATCATACCTCGATCCGTGTCCATGCTTGGTCATTTTCCTTCTCTTCAACAAACCATTTTGTATCTCCATCTGTCACAAGTCAGTTTTCTTATCTGGACAGCAAAGTATTCTGCTAAACCTTTCAGATAAACATTCAAAAACATGTTTAATTCAAACAAACTGCATGTTATTTTCCTAAGACTTTATTTCACACCCTGTTTTCACTGATCACAGTTCAGATTCTTGTTTGGTGGATGAAATGTGGCTGGTTGTGGTTTCATATTAAATCATGACCACAAGTAATTTTTCTGTTAGGTACTGTATCAAATAACAAATCTTTAACGTCGACTGTGAAGAAAAAAAAGGCCCAAATGCAATTATAATAATCTGTAAATCAATCAATAGAAAAGTCCAATCAGACCATTGGATGTTACACATTTTTAAATTTAAGTTCATTTCTGATCACTTTGAACAAGATGTGACTTTTACTCTCTCTCGTATGTATACGGTAAAACAAATAAGAATTGAAAAGTATACACTTGCTTGTGAAATAATTCCCACCTTTGCCACTAGCCGAAGCCCGCGGTTTTACCTCTCACCTTACTGAAGTGAGGATTTCTTTAAGAGAGCAATTACACGGCTACAGATTAATTAAAACGTGCAGCTTGAGAAGTCATATCAAAAACTTAATTAACAAATGTTTTCCACTCTCCTTAAAGAAAAAGAAAGCCTTCTCTCCTCATATCTCCGTACCAAACGTATGTGGCGTTCGCTCTCCCTGACGCTGCTGTGAGCAGCTGCTTCCTTTCTCTTCTAATGTCTTCCGACCTCTGACCTCAGCTCCTCGTGACTCACGCTGTAGCATCATGGCGGCGCGTTGGATTTGTCATCCATGTTGGCCGTGTCTCCTTATGAGTCGGCTTCCATTGTGTCAATAGTCCAGAGGTCAGCACGGAGAAAACCAGAAGATATTTTAGTTTTTTATCAAATGTGTTAGAGTCTGTGCCAATTGACTAAGTGGCGTCATGATTTAAAAAAGTGCAATATTTTGCACTAACAAACTTCATTACTTTTGTTTTCTGTAACTGATTAGATACCTTCAGCTCCATATTTTTTGGGTCAATGTTCAAAACAAGATGGATTGGATTTCATGTTGAACTCCATGATAAAGATAAGCTTACGTAATTCAACGAATTCATCTAAATGGGCGTTCATTTCTGCTTTGGTGTCTAAGAAAAATTTGAAAAAAACAAAATAAGTGAAGAAAATATGGAATAATATGGAACTGATTAGTTTGAGACTTATTTAGATCTTAGATAACGTACAAATAAACAAGGCAAGGCAAGTTTATTTGTGAAGAATATTTCATTAACAGAGCAATTCAATGTGCTTTTCATGACAAACAAAAGAAAAACAAGACAGAAATATTTCACTACAGCTGAAAAAGCTGAACCTGTGTTGCTGGCTCTTTGTCTGTCAATTCAGTTTCTTTTCTATTCAGCTGAAGAAAGTTACGGCACATCCATGCAAACAACCGACTGGGTTATTGTGTTAACCCGAATGGGTTCATACTGGGACACAGACCGGGTAGTTTTAACTGAAAAACTAATTTGCTTTGAAAATAAACGAGCCTCATGTTCTTCACAGTCCACCATTTTGAACTCTGGGACAAGCTGATTAGACTTTATTGAAAATATTTCACAACATGAAATGAGTGTAATAACATGGAGAAATGCTGCTGCATAAAGGTGACGACATCTGGAGGTTGTGTTATTAACATTTGTTCACATGAGAACGAGTCTGTCAATTAGCCGCTTAGCTGCTAAGCAGTTAGCGAAAGCTAGTGCTAGCTAGCTAACATTTGCAAATTCACTAAAGAATTGGCTATAGGTCAGTTAAAAAGCTTTATTTGTTTCTACTTTTAGTTTCCTTGATGTTGTTCCTGCTAACTATTTTGTGTTTTGGTCGAATTTAACAATTATTTTTAATGCACAATTAATCTAAATAGGAAAATGACTTAATGAAACCCAAATATATTTAAATATAATAAAAGTTGTTCTTTTAGCCAAGTCTGTGATGTTAGGCTAATTTCTCCACAAACTGGAACAAACCAATAATCCTACAGTGTTGAAATAAATAAACCCGGGGTTGAGTCAGTCTGTTTGGTCTGGATTAACAAAAATAACACAAAGTTGTTTCATTTATAAACCCAGCTGTTTTTGCTTTGGTGCATTTTTCCTAAACACTTTTGGCCTGACTCTGATCGAATGAGCAGAGTAGAGTTACAAGTGTATTTTCCAGATGGAAAATTATCAACATTCAGACTGAAAACTTCCCAGTTGACCATGAAAAAAACCTCTGACTTAATCTTGCTTGAATTTTATCCAGAAATATGTGTAAATTGTAAAAAAGAAAGAAAAAAAAAAGCGTGTTATATTTCTTGGAGCTGTTTCTTCAGCTGTTTAATTTTAAAGAATCAAAAATCCTAACTGATATCGCACTGATATAATGTAGCTGCTCCATGACCCGGTTCTGTGGAACATACCTCAAAACTATTTCAGACCTGTCCAGCCGATTTGAGCTGAATGGAGATGAATTAAAGTCTGTTTTTAAGCTTCCATCATTGTAGCTCAAAATTTTCTTTTTAGGTGCAACGTTTCTTTTCCATACAACAGCTCAATTTCATTCCCATTTAACTTCTGCAGCACCTTTTCATAACCGGGTCGGACAGAAGCCTTGAAAAGTTAGTTAAAAACAAAAGAGGATGAGAATCAAATTCAACATGAAATGTGTTGAAACTGGCCAAAGATGAGCCAGAAACAAAAGTAATAAAAAATAATAATAAAATAAAGATTTGAAGGCATCAAAACTGAAGTCAAATTAAAATCCAGTTTGAAAATGTGAGTTTTCATGTAAGATTATACAGCCTGGGATGATCTCTGCAAACCTTCAGGGGTTTATATTAGTTAACAGCATTGCCAAGCTATTTAAATCTGTCAAAACAAGTAAACGAATATTAAAATCAATGCAAAAATAGAAATTGCTCAAGCTGGAGAGATTTCATTATGTCTTCCAGAAAACGTTAAAACTGCAGTGGAGAGACGGTAAATTACAGTAGTGCAATCAAGAGGTGATGAAGACATGAATAAGTTTTCTGAGGGTCTTTTTGAAAGAAAAATAATAATAATATGTTGCTTTGGGTCAAACTCTGACGTGGCTGATGAAAGTGACAGCTGCGCTCACTTGCTTCTCTAATTAAACGAAACTTCTCCGACATTAGAACAACGAAAAGTAAGAGGCCGCAGGGTGTAAGCTTACTAACACAAAGAGGTGGGATTTCTAAATATGATCAGTTCAGTTTTGTTTTCACTGAGTTTAAACAAACATAGATACTGTACATATATCTACATTAACCGGTCTTTAATATGTTGTAGACAGTTAAAGGAGAAGCTGCAGTGGGACTGAGAAATTCATCTCATCACATGTCATCAGGAAACATGAATACTTTAACGAATGGTGGCGCAATCAATGAAAACAAAGCAGGAACCAAAACGGACCCTTGAGGGACGCCACAAGAAATTTGGGGCGAAGAACAAAAGCGCTCCCCTACAACTTTTGACATAATCAGATTTACTTTAAATGTGTGGCTGTTATATACATATATAACACCGTTATCAATAATTAAAAATAGCGAGTTATCCGTCGATGTTGTTGCTTTCATTGGAGATAAAACCCTCCAGAAGCGATGAGCCTCGGCTGAGCGCAAACACACGATGTCTGGGTTAGTGTTGCTCCACCATTACCTTCTGCTGAACAGCAGCAAAGGTCAGCGTTTTCTACAAGAGGTTAATACAATCACCATTACCGCTTCCTGCTGCTGGGCCGGGACGCAGGAGGAAGAGGAGGAGGAGGATGAGAGCGCGGGCCGAAGCAGACAGAGAAACGGGCCGGCTCTGACATGACAATGACAAATTGCCTTGTATTTATTCAAATTGTGTAACGTGATCCTTTGACTGTGTTGTAATGTGTGTTTCCAGAGTTTGACCCTGCTGATGAGTTAACAATAACAAGCTTGTATCGAGGAGAAGCGAAGACGATGAACTGGGAAGACGTCCAGCTGACAGCGAACGACACTCAGGCAGAAAGACGACAGTCAGGCGACGGCCTCTTTACGTCCCGTCGTCATCTTGTCCAAACCGCTGAATGTTGGACTGCGATTCTGAAAACATTTACCTCTTTTTTGTGAAGTTTTACTTGTAACTACTTTAACAACTTGTTTTATTAATGTTTAGGAAATTAGCAAATAGCATACTTGCTATGTGACTGTAATGTAACTACAATCTGTTCTGACATCTTCTTTTGCTTGTCTGTCTACTTTAATCTTTACATAATTAATTTTGTATGTATGTTGTATAATAATTGGTTAGAAAAATTAAGACAGGCTGATAACATTTTTAAATAAATTTCATTGGACCTCCAAGAGATGGGTCAAGTGGGGTTAGCAGTTGTTATTTGTGGCAAAAATCGTGTTTTACAATCATTCTTGTTTTGTAATCATGTAAAAAAGAGACAGTTTTGTACATGAGTTTAGTTCAAATAAAAATATGATTTAACAATCCATGAGAAAGGGATTGTTTTTTATTACTTCAAAACAAGAACATTGGTAGTCAGGGAGGTAAAAAAAAAAAAGTTACATCCAAGTTCAGTCTATTTCTACTAAGAAATCAGAGTTTTACAAAGCTGTGAAAAAAGTATTTACACTTTCCGAGATTTCTTCTGTTTATTCTCTTTTGTAAAATTTAAATTATTCAGCTCATCAAGCAAAAATAACTTCAGGAAATATGATAGAGTAATTGCTCCCGAAACCTTCTGGCCTCCATGTTTATTTTCTTAAATCTCAAGTCGCATTAAGAATGACTGAACAACGCTTAGAGGGTGCAAGTAGATCTTTTCTTTTTTTGAACATTTTCAGTGTTTGCTGCGTTAAACAAGATTCAAAACAAAAAACAAACAAAACAAAAAAAAACGCTGACTCATTTTTGGATATTATATACAGAATTGGTCAAAATGGCTGCCAGAAAAAAAATCTGTAAAATTTATGGTAAGATACCAGGAGCTGTGGTTGTTAGAATTTAAATATATAAATATGGTAGAATTTGTATTTATATGGTATATGGTAAAATTCTGTAAAATTCCAGTATTGTATGGTAAATTAGAGACTTTTTTGTTACAGTGCATCTAATACTGCCACTTATGAAAGAATATTGGTGCCACTGGAAACCCCTTCAGCCCCCCAACATTTCTGACTTTAACTTTCTGGAGCAACAAGATGGATTTATGTGATTTTTGTACAAGACAGAAAATGAATTCCTTTTTTGTTTGTTTGTTTTTTTGGCCCTAATCCTCTTCCGTAAACTCTTTCCGTAAAACTAGTTGAATGTCTTTTTTATGTGTTAAAGCTATCTGTTGAACAATAATTAATGTGTTTCAAGGCCAATAGTATTTTTTTAAAGACAGAAGACCATCATAAGAACATTTAACAGCAAATTTCAATCTGACAAAAGCTGCATATAGTCGAGATATTCTTCATCTGAACTAATTTGCATTTCACTTTCATTCGCACAGGTAAAGACATGATATCTCATTTTCATCTGGGACCTGTTTAGTTTCTCCCCTTAGTGTTTTTCTTTTATTTTTCATTTTTTTCTGCATTACTTCCAGGCTTCAACCTGCACCTGTCTCATAAAGCAAACAGCTGGTTCCTCGCTAAAGAGCTCCAGTTCTCTGCGGCGTTCTGAAAAGCCTTACTCTCTGGCTGAAAGGAGATCTTTCATCGCTGACTCACTGCTTGTGGCGACTTGCCAGAATATTCTAACCCAGACACCTAAACGGTGACAAATGAAAAAGTGGAGGGAGGAAAAAAAAAAAAAAATTCTTGCAGTGTAAAAAAAAACAACAAAAAAAACTTTTTTTTTTCCTCGCAGATCAAAGGAAACTATCGTGTGGTCACAGAGGATTTTTTCTTTTTTTTTTTTATAAAAGCGTTTCCCAGAGTTTTGTGTGAGTCGGAAGTGAAAAAAGGGGGCACCTCTGAGAGTCTGGGGGTTAGCACAACAACTCGGACCTCCTGCACTCTTTCATCTGCCTCTTTCCACATCCCTCCTCTCTTAAACAAATCCTCTCCTCTCTGACAACCTACTAACTCTTAAGTAAATCCTGCTTCAAGCGGGATCCCAGTCATTCCTCCGTGACCTCGACAATACCTCTCTGAACTCACACACACACACAAGAAGAAGACAGAACCGTGATCCGTCCAAACAGTGACTTTGCGTGGGTAACACAGTTCAAGTCCTCCTCGCTTTAAAAACCCCAAAAGCCTCACTTTTACTTTCTTTTCTCCTCTTCTCATCCTCTGGAGCGCTCCCTTTCCCCTCCAGCCTCTCTGGAGACTCAGTAATAACCAGAGTGGGAGGAAGGGAGAAGAGGGAAGAGGGATGGAAGGAGAGGAAGGAGTGCGGTGAGAGAGAGCTGCGATGTCCCGACTCAGGGATATTTAATCCTCTCTGTGAGGGGCGAGCGTCTCTCTCCCTGTTTGGCTTGGGCAAGATCAAAAGCGGCGCCTCAGATTCTGGGTTGAGATCGCTCGCGCTCTCCTCCTGAGTGGACCGGACTCACACACACTCACACACACACGCACACACACACGCACACACACACACACACACACACACACCGGGGGACGATCGGTGAGGACGGTCAAGTTAATCAGGCAGTGATTGATGGTTTATTACTTCACAGTTTGAATCTTTTTCCATATGAGTTCATTGACAAAAATAAACACGTCTCATCTGCGTTCATAGAAAGTTTTTTTTTTTTTTACTAAACCTTCCAAAAGTATTATTACCTTCATACAAGCTCAATCTTCAACATGTTCTACTGAAATATTGTTTAGAAAAAGACCAACAAACTGGTCTTTTTCTAACAACATATTCTTGAGTTGCTTTGTCTGTTTGACCTCATGTTTGTTGGTTTTCAGGTTTAGTTTGGTTGTTGTTTCTCAGATCCTCATGTTCTATTTGTGCTTCATGATTTCTCCAGTCAGTTTCCTGAGTTCATGCTCACCCACAACGCTGGAGCAGCTGAGTGAAGCTGCCTCCTCTCCACCATCTTCAAATCAGACAAAAATGGTGTCAAACATTTTTACTGCTTTGTGCAGCAAAAAAAATAAAAAAAATATTTGTGCTGCTTTGGCTTTGGAGATTTGAATGAAAGTTTAAAGGTCATTTTGATTTTGTAAAAGTGTGGGGAGAGGCGGCTGGTTGACCTTTCGACCTTTAAACTTTCATCAATATCTTCAAAGCCAAAGCAGCACAAACAAAATTTTTTGCTGCACAAATGTAATTGAGTTCATTGACATTGTATTTGTCTGATTTGAAGAATGCGGAGGGGGGGGGCTGGTTGACCTTTCATGACCTCTGGAAACATTTCTTAGTATCTTTAAAATAACAACGGCACAAACAAACAAAAATTGCAGCACAAATGTAGCACAAACGTTTGACACCATTTTTGTCTGATTTGAAGATGGTGGGGAGGCCAGCTTCACTCAGGTGTGTGTAGCATTCAGGTAGAAAACGGTAATGAGCAAAACTCAGTAGAAAGACAGAAGAACACAGAACAAGGAAAACTTTTTGAACAATCATCTAGAAATGGACGACACAACTGCAAGCCTAGCTATAAAAAGCCTACAAGAATACGTTAAAGTCTGTAATTTTATTGTGAGAAAATGTGAAAAAGGGGTGCGGATAGCTTCATCAGGCCCTGCGTATCACTCCGTTTCTACTCCAAGAAGGCAGGACAGAGTTTTTATGTGTAGTTTCACGCAATTTTAAAAACAGTTTCATTACAAGTCGCTTCTCTGGGGGACAAATGACTCTCCGCCTTGACGTTTCTCCAGCTCTGACTCAGCTGAATAACGTCACACCGTCCTGTAACCGTCCTGACCGTAAGCACGGCGTCTAAAATGACTTCCACTGACTTTTGCAGTAAATCTCCTCCCCCTCCCCCCAACTGTTTATAATATTACTTAAAAGATATCCTGTGAGTCGCGAAGTGAGTTCATTTTGAGCGTTTTCTGTTTCGGTGCCCAGAAGGAGTTTGTGAACAGAGGGAAGTGCAAAGAAAAAAAAAAGCGCACGGCGGACGATAACAAAAAGTGATGATTCCTCTGTTTCCTTTTCTATTTGTATTTTAATTTCATCCTGGAGCGCACAGACGTACGCACACACAGAAAAAAAAAAACGCAGAAAGCCCCGGCTCCCCGTGCTACTCGGCTTCTGAGGTTTGCAGGTCTCTGATAGCAAGCCTCTGAAATGGAAAAGAGATAAGAGTAAATAAACAAATAAATAGAATAAAACAGAATTTGTGCTGGTTCAGTGCTCACAGAGGGGGGGAGGAAGTGAGGCGAGGGGAGCACTGGAGGAAGTGCACTCGGCGAGGCGAACCCTACGAAGATGCATTCTCAATAAAGCGATGCAAGGTAAAAACCTAAGTGAATTCAAGCTGGCGCCATTTATAGGGTGAAATCTGTTGAGGCCGTACGCTGATATATGGAGAGAGAGAGAGAGAGAGAAAGAGAGAGAGACTAACAAGCCACGTTGTGTTTCTGCGATATGATCTTTGCCTTTTTACAAAAAAAAAAAAAAAAGGCGCTTTTATTTCCATAACAATGAAGTTATTTGGTGTTTGTCAGCTAATTCTTCACGGGCCCGCGTCGCTTCCCGTGCAGAGGCACCGGACCAAACGGTGTGCCTTTAAAGCGGCGCCATGGCTTTTGATGAGCAGCATCGCCCTCACGCCACTCCTGCAGCCTTTCTTCTCCGAGGTTGCTTAATTACACTATCATAGTCTGTTAATTACCTTATCAGCGGCGCATAATCCCGCGGTCAGCGTCTTGTATGTACGTATCAAAGCAAAGCGGGTCTCTTTCATGTGCTCTTTCTTTTATTTTGGTCCTGATTAGTGAATTCAGGGGCTTTGTGAGATTGCAAGCGAAGTTTGTTGTTTTAACTAATAATTAAGATCCTGAGGAGGAAATACATATACATATATATAAAAAGGTGTGCTTGTTTAATTAATTGTGTTTGTTTAGTGTATCGTAGCTCAAACTGCTTGTTCTAATTGTTCCCCCTGAGATTTAAGCTTTTGTCATGTAATAAAAGACGAATCAAATCAACCTCGGTTTGGTTGTTTTGATGTGAGAAGAGCTTGTTTTTACCCACTTTGAGTATGTAAAAAAAAAAAAAAAACATTTTCAGAGTGGAAAATATCGAAAAGTATGGAAAATTAATGTACTCAGTGGATTCATCCAGGCTATTAAAAAGGTATTACTCATCATGATGCTTAGTCACACAGTGATAGTGATTCAAGCAGCATCATAGCCACAATGTCATATTTATTTTTGAGCCTTTTACCCTGCATTTGAACTGCTAGACTGATGATAACGCAAATAAATTTTAAAATATGATATTTTCTTTGGCTAAAAGTCCCTAGCTAGTTGCAGCTCAATTATATACATGTAGCACCTATCAATCAAACTTCTGAAAAAATAAACCTGTTAAGGAGCCACCAAATTACTACATAAGGAAACGACATAAAAACTTCAGAAGAAGACGATCCGAAAAACCTGTTTTCCCTCTCCTTACCTGTGGTGGCGCTGCACCAAGAATAAATGAAGGAAACGACACAAAAGCCTCAGAAGAAGACATGAGCGCAACTTCCTTCTTCACAAAATGTAAGTAAAAATTGAGGAGCGTCAGATTTTAGCCGCTGTAGGATTTCTTTTAGGTCTTTGGCAAAGGACCTCGAGCCATTTCTCCCGCTCGCGCTACACATGTGTTTGTTTTGGTTGTATTTACCCACAATGCCCTGCGTTGTAGTCCACTTCCTGCTTTTGGGGCGGTCTCTCCCATCCGCTTGCATTCGAACCTCTCCAGAGTTCACGTCAGCCGAACCGAAACAGGCGGTTCCGCATCAGAATTCAATTACTCAGCCACGCCTCCAAATAAACCGAACTTTCTTGACAAAATAAACAGGGCTGTAGCTTTAAGAATGCGTGTAAAATTATTTCACTTAATTTGTTCTCAGCATATTTGTATCTGCCCTTGTTTATAGTAAACACTGAGGACACGTTTCACCCAATATGTGGCGACCCATGTCCACATACAAACAGTCATTGTGGTGATTATGCCAAGAGAAAACATTCATGTTCCCTGTATTATAATACCAGTAGCAAGCTCTACTCTCTCTCTCACACACACGCACACACGCACACACAGCTCTGTTCGCCAAGCAACAGCCTGGTATTTTTTTTTTCTTTTTTGAATGCCAGCCTATTTCTGTTTATGCTGCACAGTTGGATATAGCCCTCAGGTGAAACAACACACGCACACACACCCAGACACACATTTCTATGCACATGGTCACACATATGCAGGTTCATTAGCATGCTAATTGGAGGTGAGGACAGTGTGGTGTGGAGGTGGTAGAGAGCAGCTCCAGTATATTAATCACAGGCTCAGGGAGACCATCTGACTTCCCAAGCTGCTCTCTCAGAGGCCTCCGCTTCTGCAAAGTGTGGGAGGAGGAGGGTTCAGAGCGCCGTATGACCGCGCCGCACGCATGTGGAAGCTACATAGACTCCTCTTCATCCGTGCACTGAGGTACCGCCGTCCACCCACTCGGCCCAAATGCTAGCGTCTCCATTTTAAGCCGGTCACTCTTTGGCCAGCTGGTGAACAAGGAGCGCTCCGTTTCTCTTCAATCCATAAACTATACATTTATAGCAACTTTCATGTGTTTCATACGACTTTATGCATAATCTCTGTCCATCAAGACTTTCTAAAAGTGTTCTGCTACTGCAACTCCTTAATTTTTAGGTCCTTCTTCCTGTTTTTTCAGAGTTTACCTGGTTTTCTATTCTTTATTTTGGATTTTAAGTGTGGCAAGGAAATCTTGTCTTCAAAAGTAATCCTTCTGTTTATTTCAACAATAAAACTGTGAAGATTCTAATGACAAAATGTGTAATTTTGAAGCTGTACACTTCAATCAATTAAAATGGTAATTATTCTTTATGTTTCTGTTTTAAATGGCAGGAAGAAAATGTTGATACTGACCTTTATGTCACCTTGAAACATGGCCAAGTGCTCCAAATGTAGTTAATACAGCTGTGCTTTTCAGCTTGCCAAAAAATAACTTTTGAATGTGATATCTCTATATGCACTAAAAATTAATGGTATCAAAATTTGGAAGAAAAATTCCCACAACACATGTTGAGAACATCTGTATTTATATGTGCAAGTTTGGAGGAGAAGTAAGTTGGTCAAGATGTTGGAATATTTTAAAGTTTTCATTACACAACATCAAATTAAGCTGATAATGTCTGTCTGGCATTTTTGTGCAGCACAATTCCAACATGGAAGTGGAAAATCATCAAACATGTCCAGAAAGTCACAGCGGACCAAGAAACAAGAGAGCAGCACCACAAACTGTTAACACAAAACTTACACGTCACACTTCTCTAAGTTCAAAGTACTGCAGTGCACAGTTAGAGGTAAACTGTGAAAGCTAAACTCTAATGTTTCATCTTCTTTTGTTGAAGTGATTCTTCACCAGCTGTGTGTCGTTAGCTCATTAGACTGATTGGTCAGGGCTGGCTCCTGCTGACAGATTTAAACCCTCATGCTGTCACAGTTTCACTGCTGCTCTTCACCATGATGACTTCTCAAGTCCTCCTGGGGTATGCCGTGTGCTTATGTTTCTCCAGCTCCATGTTGGCTTTTTAAATCTGGATTGGTGACATTTTCTTGTGTTTCCAGGGTGTCCCTCTTTCTCTGGCTGATTCTGGATGTTCGTGGATTCTCTGTGAAAGGTATTTAATACAGATTTTCCTTTGCTCAAAGTGACTAAATCTAACTGTAAAATGTCTCTTGGGCCCAGGTTTGCAATCTCCACACAAGAGGAGCGGTGGCACCACTGCAGAGGGGAATGTTGCTTCTCGCAGAGCAGGTTCTGGCTCCAGTGACCCTGCAGGTGTTTCCATGCAGCAGCCTCAGTCTGTGCGGCCTGTGTTTGTCGGTGTGAGCACTATGCCTGCTGCTGGATATGCTGCAGGTTCTATTCCAGCAGGCTACTATAGTGGTGCTTCCTACATACCAGGTTCTGCTGCCGGCTCTACACAGGCTGCAGCTGGTCAGGCTTCCCTCCCAGGTAACAAGTCTCAAACTTGGTTCAACTAATCTGTGGCTGAATTGAATGTGACCTGCTTCATATTTCCACAACATTCAGAAGCAAGGTGGACAATTGCTCCTCAAGCATCAAATGCACAACCCCAGGGTTCCAGTGCCCTTCTGCCTCCTCATCCACCACCAGGACCCCCTTTAATGACCCTTCAATCTGGAGAAACATCCAATGTTGTGAAGGAAGCTGAACTCGGGAGCTACCAGCAGCAGATGGCGGAGTTTGGTTATCCAGCTGGCCATATGGGGCCTGGCCAAAGTCTTCCACTTGTCGCAACACCAAGTCTTGGTGTGGGTGGCTTGTGGGGTTACTCTTCACCCTACCCCCATCCATACTCTTATCCCTACCCTTACTTTGACTACAGGCTCCTGTATGGTCTGTACCCTCCTGGCACCTACACAACCTTCAGCAGAAACCTTGAGAAGGGCACAGACTACTACAGACCAGCCACTATCAGAACGAACATGGCTCTGATGCTCCACAAATGCCCCAGAATCCTGGAACTGGCCAGCAGAAGGTCTAACCAGATGAGGTCGTGATTCTGCAACTGGTAAAGATGGATCACAAGTCCCAATTGCAGATGGCAAACTGTTTGGCTTAACCCTTGTTTCTTTTCAGATGACTGGTCCTGGCAGACTTAAATTATTCAATAAAGTCTTCAAAACTAAAGTACAAAGTCATTTTGTGTGGTTCTTGAAAAGGAATTTCCTTTAAAATCTAAAAGTAACTTGTTCTCTAAAACTAGCCATTAAAATTAAGTTTAATGACTTGGAATACCTATAAATGAGCTAACTCTTAACTTTCAATTGGACTGGTCTAATTATTAAACATCCTTTCAGAGGATGGGATGTTGGTACTAATGTAGACATCTTTGAATTTGCAGGTAGAATGCCCTTTTAATTTAACATGGCCAAGGCAATTATTGCAAGGCCAACACTTGACGTTTCCTTAGCTTATGGGTTATCAGATTCGTTTCTTGGGTTTTTAGCTTTGAAAAGTTCCAACAAGTTTTTTCCCTCATGTTATTGGGTTCTTTAAAAATTCTATTAAAATGGCCATGTTGAGTTATTTATACATAAATGTAAGGACAGAGACTTATTCTCTTGACTTGTGTATGTTTCAAATGAGACTGATTGCACACAACTGAATCCAAAAAAACTCCACTTTATTGAAAAGTTTAGCTATTTATCCTCTTTCCACTATCTCGCAATTATGCACTGCTTTCTGTTGGCATAGCCCAGAAAATAAAGAATGCACCCCAAGTGTGTGGGAAGGGAGGATGTGGAAGTTGGTCCTCCATTACTCTGTGCCTTAACTTTTTTTTTTTTAAAAGGACATAGTACACTGTTTGCCATTTTTATAGTTTTTTTTTAACAGTATGCAACAGTGGCATGCTTTGCCATTATTTTATCTAATTCCCAAAACACCAATGTATGTTCTGATACCTGCTGGGGAAAAATATCAACAGTTAACAAAAAATGTATTTTTTGGGGAAACAAAAGAGGCCAACTGGCAGCCATCATCGCCTTGTTTTGCTCTCACTGTCTGGGGCTTCAGCGTGGTCCTGCTAAGTAGAAGGAGACTGACTAATAATGCCCTGCAGCTACTCTAATCAGTCTCAGCCACTGGTGTAACCAAAGCACAGCTCCACCTTTTCATCTCTGCATCTGAGGCAAAACCACACCTTGCTTCATGATGCGCATCACAGAACTCTAAAGGGAAAGTTTCAGAGTTGCTGCCTTTACCATGTCCACAGCCATGTGACAATTCAATAAGCCATGCCGTGACGAGCAAGGAACAAAAAAGTTTGTGGGGAAAACGCAGGGGAAAAAATTGAAAGGTTGCTTCTTTTGCACAGAAAATACCTGATCTGCCGAAGTGTTGACAGTCTTTTGCTCAGTCACACTGACGTTGTCAGCACTCTTTCAGAAAACAGCTTCCCAGTTCAGCTTTAAATGCTGAACCTGCCAACAGTTTGTTGACTTTGATGTAATAACCAAAGTCGACCAGCTGGGGGAGTCTAGCGGTAGTGAGCCACAGTAAAGAACACGGAACTTCTTCGATACACGCTGTAGCGGAGGAAAGAGCGTCTCTGTGGCTCATTTATCAAATTATTTCCCTTTTCAGGTAAGGGTTTACACATGAAAGTACCTGTACTGTTGTAAGTTGGTTTACTAATTCTTAAAAAGCTGGTGAATTCGCTTTGTTACAGACTATATACATACTTTGTTGTTAGCCACAGTTAGCCGATAGCTCACTGCAAACGATGCTAACCAATGTGTGAATGTAGCATTATGTGTATTCCAGCTGTAGACAGCCTTTTATACATGAGACTGGAAATGTTGCATTTATGTTCTGAAATTAATTAATGAAAAATATAGAAGACTTGCAGTAAATTTGTTTAATTTGTATCTGTTGCTGTCATATTTGTGCCATGATGGTTTTGTAAGAAAACCATACTGTTGTTTTAAGCTTCATCGTTGTGAATGTATGTAAATTACAATAACTCAATCAGAACATGTGGCAGAGGAAAGAATGTGTTTGAGGCTCATTTATTGAATTTTTTGAGGGCTTTTACACATACGCTGAAAAGATTTGCAGCTTTAAATGCAACAAAAAGTGGTTTTGAAAAGTACCGACTGCAGGGTCAAATACAAATGCTTGCCACACTTAAGGTTTTTGCTTTTGGCAAAACGCTATTGTAAGCCATGCAGCATCATCTATCAATTCAAAATTATGTCTACTTGATGCAGCTCTGTCATAAGCAACTCTAATAATGCACATTAAAGTTTGTGGTTGTAACTTGACAAAATATGAATAGGTTTGTTTGCCACACACTTTCCCTCACTAAGGTCACATCATAGGCTTATTTCTAAATGCACCAGATAGCTAATAAATCAGGAGTGAGTTTATAAATATGTCAAAGACCCCACAGAGATGAGCGAGAGAAATGGAGCCCAGGCAACAGCCAAAAGCAACCTGCTGTTACTGTAACAAGGGACCCTGATAACACGGTAATAACAGGCTAATCGTATTTGGGTTCAGAAATCACAACATGCTAATTCAATTAGCTTAATAAGCCCCTGTAGATAAAGGGCTTGTTTCGGATGTCGTGATTGGCTCGGGGTTCCAGCGAGGCGGTCCGGTGGGGTAGATTGTCTCAGCGTTCATTGCCACCAGTAGACAGTACAACTACCAGTTGGATACATTATTATATTTGTTTGTGACCATTCAACTTCCCACAGTCCTTGGTCTCTATTGATGCCACCTAGAGAATAAATCATGTAAAAAAAAAAAAAAAATAGAGCTTAGGATCCATTTTTGGTCCAGATGTGACCAACAAAACTAACTCTGTCTTCTGTAAACTCCACATCCTCTTAAAGTTTCAACAATGGAGCACGAAAAGTCGCTCATCCCTCAGAACTGTTGTGTTTTTTATATATATATTTATTATTGTTTGTCCTCACAAACACGCAACACAATGGCAAACAAAACCATTCTCAGTCTATTGTCCCGGCGCTGTGTCTCAGTTCACTCAGAGCGTCTGTCTCAGCGCCTCGGCTCTTTGTGTGGAGAGATGCTCAGAAAAGCATGGCTGCATTGTTTCACGGGGGCTGAGGATGAGAATGGGACTGTTACAGTGCAGAGAATTGGCAGCTGAGCCCGGCGAGGAGATTCTCCACACAGTATTAGGGAGAAGGATCACAACGCTCCACCGCCACGCTGGCCCCCACTCACCCTCCGCGCGGCACACAAACACAACCCAAACGTACACCCACCCCTTCTCTGTGAAATTTCCAATCTCTCTTAACCCTTTGTTTCTCTGCAGATGAGCTAATCTGTTTATGGGGTGTTTTGTGAGGGGTGCCTTTTGTTTGCATGTACACACACACACACATATATATATTAATCTGCAGGCCAGGAGCCAGCTGACACCAGCAGAATATACCACCTATCCCTAGAGATTTCCCCCCTATGCACACTCACACACACATTGTTTATTCCCTTTCCTTTCCTTCTTTCAAATATACATGCTTGTGTACATACAAGTCCGGCTACATGCATATTTTACCTGACTGTGGTAATAGAAAGCAAGGGGGAGGGAGGGACTCATGGCAGATAAGAGGGCAATGTCAACCGAACGGATGGTGTCTGGAGGCAGGGAGCTGCTGTAAACAACGCAAGCTTGTATTTAAAGAAGGATTTGTTCAGGAGTTGAGAGGAGGGGAGCGCACAGCTGGATCTTTGCTCTACACATCAGCAAAGAACTAAAAAAAGAAAGGATAAGACAGACGGGGAAAAAAGAAGAAATCAGTGGAACCGGGGCTGTTTCTCTCCTCACTCCCGACTGGATCCCCTTCATCAAACGTCACAGCAATTTGAGAGATTAGACAGTGCGGATTAGACCAAAAGGCTGCTTCTTTCTCAGGCGTCTGATGCCATTGTGCTTCCATTCTTCCCCGGCCCTTTCATATCATAAGACGATATTATACCGAGAGGTGGTAAGACTCTCGCGCTCACAATGGCGGCGTCTCGGCTGATTCGCCGACTGTAGGATACGAGGGGGGTAATTATGTAAGAGGTAAACACCTTTCTCCCTTCCTTACTTGTTTATTAGTTTGCCTTACCAGATTTCTCTGCCTACACTTCTTCTCTGATTAATGAGACGCACGCAAACTTGCGCGCACACACCCTCTGAGGCACGTGCTCCCCCTCTCACCAACTTAGCAGTGCTATTAGTAATGATTGAACCCTATCCAGTGGATGTAATATATTAGCAGGCAGATTATTCTGACGTTAAAACATGTTCCCTGCGCTGACAGCATCATCAATCACCCTCACACTGCTTGTGAAGACTCACACACTGGACATAATTGCTTCAGCATGGGGTTTGGTGGGGGGGGGTGAGGTAGGAGCGGGCGGTGTGCGGGGGGATGGCAAGAAGCGGGAGAACGTGTGAGATTTAGAGTGAGGATTTGTATATTCATACAGAACAGCCGAGAACAGAGGACAATGCGCCGTGGAAACTACTGATGTTGATGGAGATTGGTCAGAGAGGAGCTCTAATTTTAGACTTTGCTCATAACAAAGTATTTACAATCACTAGAGTGAGAGAGACTAAATGTAACTAACACAAGTTGCCTCTATGGATGCATTCACATCAGCCCTGTTTACACCAGACTTTCGCTTGCCTTGAGAGTGAGATTCGTTTGAGGAGATGGGAATGTGCAATCGAACTCTGATGTGAACCCTAGTCCACCTAAAAACCTAGCTTTTGGTTCGGTGGAAGTGAACACTGGTGCTGTTTGAATGCAGGTGGATGGAGACCAGTCCAAAAGCAGGAAGTGAACTATACCACAGGGCATTCTGGGTAAATAGAAACAAAACAAATGCATGTGTCTAGCTCAGGAGAAATGGCTTAGTCTTTTGCCAAAGACGAAAGAGAAATCCTACAACTATGATGCTACTCAATTTTGTTTACTTTTTGTGAAGAAGGATGTTGCACTAAGTTTCTTCTTCTGAGGTTTTTGTGTCGTTTCCTTCAGTGGTTCTTGGTGCAGCGCCACCAAAGCTGAGGAGGGGAACAGGGCTTTCAAAGGGTTTGATTTGATTGACATGGTGTAGTGTGAAAGTGAACCGCACCAGCTGGAGATGTAAGAGATGTTGCAATTTTGGCCCCCAATTGAACCAAGGTTACCGGACTAGTGTGCTTTGATGAAAAGCAGTTTTGCTATATTTAAAGATGGCAATTATGAACATAAGCAAAATTTGACAAAAGGGGCATTCAGATCTTAAAGTACCTCTTTAGGAGGAAGGAGCGTTATCACAGGTTCTTTCTCTCTTCCCAACAAACTTAAGTGTTTACATCCCTCCTGGTATTTGCATAGGTTTTCTTTTTCTTTAATAGTCTGTTGGTGTTTTTATAAGCACAAATACTCTTGCACATTTTCATTGCCCACACACAAAAGCCATTGACATAGATTCAATGCAACTGACATTCAAATATTGCAGCAGTAACCCTATCATAACATTATCTAATATCAGGTTATGCTATGCTGCGACTCCCTCAACAGTCTTCAATTTCTGTGCCGTTTCAACCACGGAAATACCAAAACATTCAGCTCTTTCTCAACATGAACTCCGCTTTATATTACTTTTATACACCCATCCATCCATTGTTTAAATCTTTATTAGGCCATGAGGGCTGGTGCCTCTCTGCAGTGGGGTACAACCTGGCAATTTATCACCAGGCAACACAGAGGAACAACAGGACAGAACCGCTTTGAGATAGGTCAACAGTGTTAACCCGTGTCACCCTGCAGCTCTATAACTTTCACACGTCTTAATATATTTAACTTTTTCTAAAAATTTTCTTGAAAGAGTATGGTGCATTTTGAAGACTAACAACTTCCTTTGGCTAGAAACCAATTTTAAAGAGGTCACATGGCTTTTACCAAATCAATACACTTTTCGATATCTTTTAGCATTTCTGCAAAAATCATTGTTTAAATAGTTTGGTTACACATTTTTTTAAAATACAGCTTACCGTATTTTCCGCACTATAAGACGCACCTAAAAACCTTCAATTTCTTCAAAAGCCGACAGTGCGCCTTATAATCCAGTGCGCCTTATAAT
>NW_015114825.1:25707-41704 GCF_001443285.1 Poecilia latipinna
AGTTATTCCCACTGATGTATAAAAATAACCAGTAGAGTCACAGTAAAATGTCTTTAACATATATTTACTCATTCTTATTTGAACTTTCATACACGGGCTACATTCAGACAGCAGGAAAATACCACCCAAATATTTTTTTTTTTTTTTTGCCCATACGTGACCTATATGTGACTTTTTTGGTTGGATTCTGATGAATACTCTTTAAAGAGTAACACAAGTATAAAAGGCAGATATTAGGTGGTTCAGTGGTCAGGCTCTCTGCTCAGGTAGCTAGCCTGTTGTTGGCTGTTTCACGGAGAATTAGCATTAGAATTAGCAGAATTAGCTAGTAAAAGTGAAGAGTGTGGCTTGTTTAGCGTCCCTGTCAAAGCTCTGTATCTTTCACAAACTGTGTCCAAATGACTGAATTTGTCTTTCTTGTGAGCAGTGGGAAAGTGTTGCTGTTTCTCTTCTCTGCCTTCTCAATAAAATGAGTTTAAGCTTTATGAACAATATATTAGAAACCGTGTTTAGAAGTTTGGTTTAACTTGATTTAAAATGTTACATGTTCAGCTGCTAGAGAAAGAAATCTCAGTTTATCAGTGAAGAAAAACCCTGTAGCTGCGACCTCACCAGGTTGGAACCTCGACTCAAAAACCTTCACGGTTATCCTTAGACCTTCCACCGGTGTTCAGAAGACAGCTTTAGCTGTTTGGTAAGCTAATTATGATTTTATCCGCATGGTTGCTGCTCCGTTTTCTTTTGGTTTCGCCAAACTTTCCCTTGCGCTCCAGATCTCATCTCGACTTCCAGTGGGGTTTTTTCCGACCCAGCAGTTCAGTTCAGCTTCCACCTGAGCAGAACCGACTCATCTCTGAGCTGCGGTATCAGCATGCTGCTCACAGGACGGCTGCGCAGATGCGAGCCGGGCCGCAGTCTGTGACGCACACCTTTATGTTTCTGTTATCTGATATAACTCACGCCGTTCTGTGCCTCTTCTTTCCCGTTTTTTATGTGGTAGCAGAGACCTCTCTCCCTGCTCTCAGTAATGTGATCCAGTGATTAGTATTCTGCTCAGGCGACGGGATGGAAAGCAGAGTGGCTGTAGAGAGGTGTGTTGAATCGCATCACTCATATTGCACTGTGTGTGTGTGTGTGTGTGTGTGTGTGTGTTGTAAAGTGTGAGAGAAAGAGGATGAAATCAATCTTTTATCATTGACCGCCACTAAGTGTTGCGCATGCAAGCGTCACTCTGCTTGGTTTAAACACACATTTACCATCTAAGTGAGCTGCTGTACCGCCATTTGTCAGCTTCATCCTGTGTGTGTGTGTGTGTTGCTTTTGTACACACTCACACACACACACATACCAAGTTCAACCGCACCTGATTGCTGTTCTCTGGTAAATACAGACAGTCCATTCACTTAGCGAGTGTGATAATGGCAATCCGAAGAAGCGGCAGAATTAAAGCGGTAATGCGCTTTTAAGATATTTCTAATGCAAACAGCCGTGTTTGTGCAGGTGACTGAGCTGGGATTGTTTACGTGCAGGAAGTCCTAATAATGAATGCAACACAGTTACAATTAATTACCAAGGCGACATAAAAACTCCTTAATCTGGCTTTTAGTTGAAATTTATAACTTATTTATTATCTGCTGTACGTCATTATTTTATTTTAATTTTACTATATTTAGGATCATTTTATTGATGTGAAAGTTGTTACTAGTAATTGTAATTGCTGACATGTACTTTTGATAATATTGTAACTTACTATTTAAGTTTTGCATGTATTGTTCTAGACTGCTTTATTGTTTTACTAGATTTATTTTCTTAGACATAAACAGTCATATTTGTAGTATTTAATATCCATTACTAATTGTCACAGCTTTCAATTCAATTCTTCACAGTTTTAATGACATTATTTGTTTTATATGTCTAATTACTTTATTATGTTTCTCCATTCTCACCTCTAAAGCTTTTTCTTTTCCTGCTACACTTGGACATATGAAAACTGCTCTACAAGTAAAGTTTGAGTGATAGAGTAGCTTTATTATCAGGGTTATTATGCAATAAAATTCAGAAATTAAAAGGAAACAGTGTAAAAACCAAGTAATCAATAGCGTTACATATAAAAATGCAGGTATTTGTAAAAATCTTGAAGACATAATTTAGTTTTTGTGGCTGACATTTGAGTGTCTGTGGTTGTTTTCAAGTGAGACTCAGCAGTCGGTCTGAGTCTGAATCGAAGAGGCTAAACCTAAATATAATTTAGGTTCAATTCAAAACTCACAGTTCACTACAGAGATTTTTGTTTGTGAAAATAAAAACTATACCTTTTAAAAATGTCAAACATTTTATGACATGGAAATCTACGAAATTAACACAGAAAAAAAAGTGAAACAGTCTTCTAGTAACATTAAAGTATGGCCTATTCTGCATAATATATTTACTTTTCTGCTCTTTATGGAGTTACATAAGTGCAAAAAGAGAGTCAGGTTTTCAGCCTGCTGCTAACTTGCTGTAGTTTCAGGTATCATTTCCTGAACTAGAGGCATGGTTACTATCATGGAGTGTTTCTAATGACTGGAAGCATTTTCAAACAACCAAATGTGTCTTTTCATCCAGTGGAAAAGTAACATTCCTCTTTCAGCCAGCTGACAAGCAGTAACAGCAACAGGTGGGGGTGACTCTATTTTATGCTCCATTCAACTGGAGAAAACTCTGGTCATTTTTACACTTTAGCTTTCAACTCAAGTTTAAGCAACAAGTAGTGTAAAAATAAGAAGTATTTTGTTTTAAATGAAACATTGTTATACAAGTAGAATGTTTATCGCTACCAGAAAGACGGTAAATGAGCATTAAACTTACCAGTAGCATCTTTCCATGTTTTATTCTTCGTCACGTTCGCAGCAGGAAGCAGATGAAATGCAGAAACGTGGATAAGTTCCTGTAAGATTCCTCAAATTGAGTTTTGAGACGTGGTTTTATACCCTGGAGCAAGAGTTCCTGCTTTTATTTCAGCGCCTGGACGGATAAAATAAAGATCAAATCCTCATTTTTGCCCTGTTGGGAAATAAGACCGGGGGATACAAGAATCTGCATTACACATTCACAATAACGACACAAATATGGCTGCTGGTACTTAAATATCTGGCAGATGGCAGAAGAAATAAATACTAAATCTCTTTCCTGGTGACGTTAGATGAAACTTTGACACGAGGAATGCGTCTTGCACAAACCGTTCTCTTCCTGCCTGAGTGGAGACATTTCATTTAAAATCTAAGGAGACGTTAATTTAGCAAAACGACGCAAAAAACCTGTTTAAATTAAATGTAGATTTTAACTTCACAAACAGGCTGTTGTCTGCATGTGATCAAACTACAATCTTTGAAAATCCTCCTGTCATTAAAAAAAGGAAAATACTTGACTTATCTACATGAAAAATACTAATATTAAATGGAAAAAAAAGCTTAAGTCTTCACAGAAAATAGTTGAGTCCTAGATCAGAGATTTCCAACATAAACATCACATGTAAACCATTGATGTAGTCACATTTAATAAATCAGCGTTTAGAAAACAACAAGGCTTTAGCAGGTGATCAGTTCTGTTCAATTCCAATAATCTTTAAATTATGTTTTCCTTCACTTGAAGCAGAAAATCTGCATATTGAACTGAAAGAAAGGCTTGAAATCATCAATCTGTGTGTAGATAATATATATGATTAGAATTAGTTCAGTTTATGAGGCCAGTTCACAACAAATGTCTCAGTATTTTACAAAAAAAAAAGCAGTGCATTAAACTGTTTATTGTTCAAGTTAGTTTAAAATGTTTCTAAGAAAACACGGAGTCACTGACTTGCGACGTTTCCCTCTTCCTGGACGAACGCGTAGCGACAGTCGGTTTTAACTACATTATGTGGATTTCCTGGTATCAATCAATCAAATTTTATTTGCATAGCACATTTCAGCAGCAAGGCATTTCAAAGTGCTTTACATCATAACAAACAAAAACACAAAGTCATGCAACATAGAATCAACAATCAAAACATTAAGTCAAGAGCCATCACTAAATTCGTAATTGATTACATTTCAAATACAACTCTGAACTGGTGGATTTTAGTCGAGATTTAAAGGAAGTCAGTGTTTCATCTGTTTTGCAGTTTTCTGGAAGTTTCTTACAGATTTGTGGCGCATAGAAGCTGAATGCTGCTTCTCCTCATTTGGTTCTGGTTCTGGGGATGCAGAGCAGAACCAGAACCAGAAGACCTGAGAGGTTCTGGTGGGTTGATACAACATTTCCTGATGGTAAAGGATTACAGTTGTCGAGCCTTAAAGGAAGAAATGCTTTAGTTTGTCAGCGTCAGACCAGGACAGGACGCTTCTGTCAGCTGATTCACTTGAAATAAATGAACCTCTTGGTAATATTTCATTCTTATTTTTACGTCAAGTCACAACTACGAGTGCGTAGAGGAGCAGAAGGAAAACAAAGCAACATTTTATGGACCAATAAATCTGTCCCTCTTTACTCTGATTCCTCTAAATAAAGTTCCACACCACCAAATTAGAAATATTACACATAGCCTGCTGCAGACGCTCGAGGTTTTTGAGTTTTTGACAGCTTTTCTCTTGTTTTCTTTTCTTTTAATAGATTAAAGGTAATGTGTTGCTGTTGTGCCGTTTTGCGCTTTAGAGGCCATCTGGTGATTCCACAGAGATAACCATTAATTTTCAGCCAATAATTTATCATGCTGACAGGTAATCTCGGGATCAGGTGATCGGGTCTTTCTGATTTAAATAAAGCTAGCCGTGTTTGTTCATTGTTTACACGAATATTTGATGAACATCTCAGTAAAACTGCAAGCTTATCTCGGATCTCTAGGCTTTTAGTAAAGGATATGTTAAAGGAAGGACGTTTGCTTGACGTCTTCTGATGTCCTTCCCATTGGCTCAGAGCTGGATGTGGGGCTCCGTCTGCAGCCCATCAGACTGGAGGGTCATGACCTATGTAGATTATTATTTTTTCTTTTATTCAAATCGCCTCTGCCAGAGCTGGAGGACAGAGGGAGATCTGGGCGGCGTAAGTCTCTCCAAGCCTTTCAAATGGAGCCGATTTGTTGAAAGTGTTTCCTACGTTTCTGCTGGATGTTACTTGAATGTTATCTGTTGGCAGACTACAATGTTCCCACTGCTAGTTTTTTATCAGGCTGTGAAAGTAATCCATCTGGAACCCAGAAAATGCCTCGTAGCTGTTTAAAATAAATAAATAAAATCTGCAAGATGCCTGCTGAAAAAAAGGAGGAAAAATGAAATCTTGACTTCAGGCTGTTTTTTTTTTCTCAATGAAATATACAGTAGCTATGTCCCTAATATAATTTAAGGATGTAATATTGGGAAAATTGACAGCACAATGAAACTAATTATATATATATGTTTGGAATGCAGCAAACATTTTAATGCATTGACAATTTCCAACAAAACAAACCTAGGCTTTCCAAAAAAAGAGAGACTCATTTTTTATCATGAGTTAAAATAAACCGTCTAATTACCATCTGCACCACATTCAGGAAACACCAAACAGATCTATAAAATATCTGCAAAATGTTTAAAAAATTGGAGTCAAATGGTAAAGATCAAAGGTTGTGTATATTACATGGATTAGAAATGACCAGAGTTAGAGCTTCTTCCCTGAAATAACACTGACGTTTGTTAAAATTTAAAAAATCTGAGTTTCAAGCATTTAAATATTGCCACAAAAAGTTGACAGGATTTGAATATTTTCTTTTAGTGGACTCGTTACGGGTCCTTTCATCAACTCACAGCTCTTGTAAAATCTAACAATCTTAAAATCTTATGTTTTAGTTAAAAGCAGCTGCAGATATTACATTTAATGAAACAATCTCTTCCAAGTGAAAAGTTAGATAAAAATCTACAATTTTTTATGGAATTTGAAGCATGTGCTCTTTAAATAATCTGTCCATGTGTCAAACCAATTGAGTTTGTTGATTAACCATTTGATAAAAAGCTTCAGTTAAATCATATGTATTTTTTAAGTGTTCAGAAAACCTTCGACTGCCAAACCACAATAGCAAAAAACAGTGCAGCCAATCAGAGGGATTAGAGCAAAAACCTATTAACTATTTGTTAATAGGCATGTAACTAGTGGTTACATTTAACTAGGGGTTAGATGCCTATTGGTTGCATTTTTAAGAGAAAAATAGAAATGAAGCCAAACTTCTCATGCATAATGTCTTTGGAGCTGCTTGAAGAGACAAGACACCCTTCAGACTGTTATTGTGACAAGTTGTTTTAGCTAGCTTAAATATAAAGTCAGTCCACAGCACATTAAATATGATTAAAGCACTGTAGGGAGAAGTCTTAGTTCATCTGCTGTGTTTTTTGTTTTTTAACTTTGACACTTTGTCTTTTAGGTTTTATACTTGCTGTAACATCAGTTCCCCATTTGGGACACAAATAAATGTGAATCTAAATCTGTTAACACTTTTCTGAAAACCAGCGCTGGCCTAAAGTCTCCAGTGCCAGCTAGCTAAGTGTTAGCTTACTTAGTGTAGCAACAAAAGAGATGGTGTATTTGCTGCTATGCTCTTTAAATGCACCCAATGAAATGTGTGCAGCATCAGGAAGCTAGATTGTAAACCAATGAGAGAGACGTGGTTTTACAATGTTATGCTTATTTCTAGTCCCCCTGACGGCCGTCCAGCACAGTCAGCTCTGAGCCTGAACGCAGGAATGGGAAGGTAGGGTTACACAAAACAAATCCACAGCAAATAAAACCAAAATGGAAGCAAATTGCGAACAAACGCACCAAACCTGGAGAAATAAAGCAGCCGGATTTACACCGGAGCTACAGCAGCTTTGCTGTCAGACCCTGAGGAGAAATGAAATTTAATACCTCAGGCGAGTGGCGAATAGTAAACTGCGGAGGAAGGACCGGGCAAATTTTACCTACTTTTCATGCATAATGTCTCTGGAGCTGAGACAACCCCAAATTACTCCATCTAAACTGGAGAGCTCTCCTTCTCGCCCAGCAGCAACAGGAGAATCGGTTTGTCAGGATTTCTGTACTTGAACTATTTCGAAGGTTTTCAGAAAACATGGAAAAAAGAGCCTCTCTTTATTCTCACTTTACCCCTGCTGGCAGTTAATTAGATGCAACAGGTGTTCTCAATCATTGGGCTTTGTTGTCCTGCTACATTAGCATTAGCTGCTAAGCAGCTAGCACCTGCTGGACTCTATCAATTGTTTTATTCTGTTGTATATTTATGTAAAATAACATTCATAAAACCTTCATTTCCCAGTTATTAATCCCAAAATACAGCCAGGTTTAACACATGTTGTTCTTTTTTTTGGTAACACAGATATTTTGACTCGCAACCACGAAAACAGGCGATTCATCTCTGACGTATAACAAGCGAGCATGATTAACCACAGAATAAGTGAGATTTGTTAGAAACTCCAGTCAATACCACAAATGGTTTCAGATCGGGGAAGTGGAAAGGAATGTTTTTATTGAATATTTTGTCCTTAAATCATGGACATCTCCTCCTCTCTGATAGAATCTGCAGCAGATTTGACTTGTGTCTTCTTCCAGCCTTTACCAAAAAAAAAAAAAAAAAAAAAAACTGTGTGCTGCCAAACTCTTGTATTAACAAAGGAGAAAGAAAATATTAGAACAGGATAGATTTCCAGAAACAACACAAACACAGAGGAGGCTCTTGGCATCGCAAACTGTGATACGTATGCAAGGCATGCTCTACCGAAAGGTAAAGAGAATATGGAGGAAGCAGGTAACACAGACAAGCAAGGAGTGTGTGTGTGTGTGTGTGTGTGTGCGTGTGTGTGTGTGTGTGTGTGTGAGTTGAGGATATGTGTGTGTGTGTGGCCGGCGGCGGAGAGAGAGACGTGTGTGCATGCATTAAAATCGGGGATTTTCTTGTCAGAGTAGCAGGGTTGGGGATTAGTTTAGGATCTGACTGAGATGTATGAGAGGAGGGCTGATGACTTTAGCCACATAAAGAGATGACTGGGCAAATGTGGGCACATACATCAATATCAGTGGTGAACACATTATGGAGACGCCTAGCAGGATAAAACACACACACACACACACACACACACAGGCGCAGAGAGGAACTGTGGAGGTTTTATTTCTTTATGCATCACCGGAGAGAAGGAAATTAATATCAGTGTATTGAAACCGTTCCTGTGGAGGATCTTTATGCTTCCCTTAACTCCAGATTCAAACGGCAAAATAGACGCAAGTGACACACACACACACACACACACACACCCTGGTGAAAGACAGGCTCTAAAATAACCTCTGTTCCAGCTGGTGGACTGCTGAGGCTCCTGCTGGGTTGTTTTAATGGGGAAAATTAGCCAAGCAGAAAGGTGGATCCTGTTTGTTATGCTCCACTGTCCCCCTTCCACGCAGCCGGCCAAGGAGGCATCCTCTGTTGTCCTCTCTCTCTCTCTCTCTCTCTCTCTCTCTCTCTGTGTATGTGTGTGTGTCTCCCCGAGCTTCCCTGACACTGTGTATCTCCACCAGCTGCTGCTGCCTTCCTACATCCCGCTCCTCCTGCCTCCCACCCTCTGCCATGCACTCTCAGATACACACACACTTCCACATACCAGAGGCAAAGCTGATCACAAATACACCCTCACCTTTGGTCTAAAGCGCTCAAAACTCGCAGAAGGATTCGCTTTTTTGCTATTCTGCGGCGGCCGACGCGTAAAGCTAGAGCAAAAAGGCCAAAGCGAGGAGGGGGGGAAAAAAGAGGAAGTAAAAGAAAGAAAATAAAAAAGAAAAGCCAGACGAGACGCGCGCCTGATGTGGGAATTCGAATAAACAGGCAGAGAAGGAGAGACAAGAGAGAGAGAGAGAGGTGAGGATGTGAGCGTTGAGATGAGGATATGCAGAGGGGTGAAAAGCATCTTTGTTCTGGATGCCCTTGAGACAGCTGACATAGCTTCAATAAGACCTTCTTTCATAGCCAAGGAGACCGAGTCGGAGCCGGAGAGAGGGGAAGCCAGAGCGCGCGGGGTTCAGTCCTGCTGCACTCCTTGTTGGTCACGTTACAGATAGCAGCAGTCACTTTGTCTCAGAGGAAGCTCTTGTTTTTTCAAAATCATTTCTCCTTCTGCCGCTGCGTCCTTTAGCCGCATTAGCATTATCATTGAAGGCAGTGACATCACCGGTAGCAAACCCCCGACGGGCCGAAAGAAAGAGCGCTTCAGAGATGCAAACATACACACAGGAAACCGTAAGGAGAAGTATAAAAACCTGCCCCAGGTGTGAAATATAAAACGTTTCTGTTAATGTTGGGTCAGGATTAGTTCCTGTAGTAGGTTAGCATTAGTGAATACAGAGCTTTTTAAAGATCTGGAGCTCAAGAAGGACCTGAGTTTGAGTTGACGTGGATTAAAACTAGCTGATTTTGATTTTATTAAAATCATCCCAAAACTGAGCTGAAACTCTTCTAACACTAACATTTCTTAAATCCTTTTAAAACATAAAGAGGAAGAACAAATGCTTTGAAAATAGATTTTAAAAAGTATTGATTCTAATGTATTCAGCCAACTTGAGTCGATACTTTTTATTATGTGAAATCGACTTTTTTGAGCTGTAAATGATGTTATAATGTTTTTGTTAAAGGGTTAATAGAGGAGCCATGTTATGACGACTTCCTGAAGGCGGAGTTTCAGAGAAGAGCAGGAGCTTCTTAAAGAGACAGAGCCCCAAATTCAAAGAGTTCAATTAGGAAGTAAAATTTCTTCCAAGTCATATTTGATACAGCATTTTTATAACAAGTGAAGTTCAGTTAGTTCCTGGAAAACATGCAGTATTTAGTGAACTACCTTCACTAAAGTGGGATGTACACTTGCAGATTTATGCAGGTATTTTTCTACTAGTCTTTCCAAACTAGCTTAAACTTCAGTCATTTCGAGTAGAGATTTTGAAGTCCTGCCACAGATTTTTTTAACTGTATTCAGGTCAGGACTTTGACTAAGCACACGCTGTAGACATGCTTCATTCTCAGCCGTTCCATTTGTTGTTGGGCCCAGTCTCTGTCCTTTGCACCTTTTACAGGTTTTTATTTAGGATTGACCCGTCATTATAGCTCNTCATCTGACAAGCAGCAAGTCTACTCCACTTTATTAACCAAAAACGTTTATTTTTAATTCACCAAAAACTGTTCTGTAATCTGGAACGTTCGCTACGTTCAGCTCCAATTAGCCGCCTTATCTCACTGCGCGAGAGGCAACTGCGTCATGCGTCACGGGCAAAAGGTCAAAGGTAACAAGGTGACCGGAGGGCTTATTATGTTGTACAAAAAAAACAAAAACAAAAAAGCAAATAATTTTAGTACATGTTTTTATGTGTCAGAAGAGGGCTTAGGAAATAATAATACCAAAAAAATAAATAAAATAAAAAATTGACCAAAAGGGCACTTGGGGGCAAGGAGCAAAAGGGGCAGGTGCTCAAGCACTCCCAGCTCCCCACTCTGCACGTGCCTGATTAACTAAATGTCTGACAAGAAAGATTTTATGTTCAATAAATGTAAGAATGGGTTGAATGTTGATGGTGGACTACAATGCAGCAGACAGCGGCGTCCAGTAGATTTTAAAATCCACGGTTCTCACTCTGGGAACCTGCAGCAGCAAAGGCAGCTCTTCCTCCTCCCATCTGTCAGGAAGTCTCTGCAGCTGCCTCTCTTTCACTTTCTGTCGGGGAGAAAAGCTAAATGCTTCAATATAAATTGATTAGTTCCTGATGATAAATTGACAAATCAAATTCAATGGGATTGTCATCCAGTTAAATGATATAAATGAAAGAAATAAATGTAATATTATTACAGCTGATTGCATACAGATATTTGTTATCGATCATGTTTGCAGAAGAAGCTAAGAGACAAAAAGCGTCAGCCATTGAAAAGGGATGATGGAAAGATATTTGCCAAGAAATTATTGGATCCATAGCTCTGCATCTTCTGGTTCTTCTCATTGTGAACTTATAAATATGAGTGCATAAGCCAATATGATCATCATCTGGTATTTGTCATGAAAATAGATCAAGGAAATTTTGTGGTAACATTCATTCTAAGCGTAACTTTTAATTGGACACTGCTGCAACTCGGGGCACAAACTTATCCTGAACTCAATCTTCTTACTATTGAAACTTGATATTTAAGTAACCACCTGACATTAAACCACACTGTACTTGTTCCTGTTGTAACTCAGAATTACCAAGGTCATTTTTACTTGCAAAATATGAGGATATTGAGGAGGAGATTTTTTATAACTTTATTAAATTCAGAAGTTTACATCTATCTCAATATTTATGATATTTTCAAACTGTAAAGCTTAGATGAAACATTTTAGGTTTCTTCTGACAGAACCAGTAGAACTGGGCCAGGTTTGCAGGCCTCCCTGGTCACACATACCTGTTCATCTCTGGCCACAGATATTTTCTGTGACTGAGTTCAGGGCTTTGTGAACGGCTCTCCTAAATTGTGGCTTTATTGTACTTTTATTAAAGGGGAATTGTGAAAGATGGCATGAAATTATTTCTAAACTGTAATCAGTGTAGTGGACTGAACTGAATTTAGCTCTATGTTGATAGTTTTAATATATTGTGTTGTGGTGGATATGTGGTGGTTTGATTAGACATTTTAAACAAAAGCAAACTTTTAAAATAATATTCAGACTGTTGCAGTTTGTTTGACTGTTGTTTCACATTGAAGTTCTGTCAGGTTTAAAGTATTTTAGTGTGTGTCTGAACCGTCCGCTACCTGCCCACAAGCAGTTTGATGATGTCTCTACTGAGGTTACAGCACGTTGTAGGACTCTATGTTGTTTCTAAGATTAGATTAAACAATCAACGATGAGAAAGCATGCAGATGTATCTCAACCTCCACCATATATCTCCACCTACAGTTTGTATTTAACTTGCTTCCTCTCTGCTGGAGGACTAGGCCAAACCAAATGTCAATGACAAACACACAAAAGTGAGTGGATGCTTAAAATGCACCACTGCAACCACACAAACAACCACACACACACAGAGTGGTGGGTGGGAAAGGAAATCCCCTCTGCATATTTTTTAGCTCCAGTTATGAGTATTTGTCTGACATTAACCTAACGGCTTCTGCAACATCTGGTCCGAGTCTGGAATTTTTCTGTACCTTTATAAATATTACCAGCCGCAGGCCTACCGCCTGCTGCAGTAGGATGTAATTAATTTTATCTAGTGAGCAAAACTGGAATCATATTTTAATATTGACAAGTCTGAATGGCTTTCAACATTAAGCCTTGTGCCACTGTTGCTGTTTGTTGATTCTCTGGTATTTCAATCAAGTCCAAAAGCTAATTCTACATTATGAATTTCGGTGTGTAATACTCAAAGAATGCAGTTTTTGGACAAACAAACAAATATACATGTCATCCATCAAAACTGACAAGAATAACATTAGTATAAGAATAAAATTAAAAATAAAATAAAGAACCATGGTACTAGTTTATCTATTTCTTTATCTGATACTTTTAGAAACTATTATGAGGATGAAAAGATTGAAAGTTAATTTCTCTGTAACTTGAAGTGTTAAAGGTTCACTATTATGCTTCCTTGAACAAGCTAGGATAGGTCTGTGAACTATACAAAACATGTTCATTACATTTTATACACAAAGTCATTCTTAGATATTAAGATTTCACCCGACCAGTTCTACCTGTTTTGAGCTCATTAAGGAATGCATTGCTACATCAGATTATACAAATAATCTGTTGTGGCCACGCCCTCCTGAGTCACCATTTACATTAGCACTTCCAACACTAAAAGTGTCTACAAGCAGACACACAGCGTCTGCTTGTAGACACACAACCCCATGTTTGATCCTGAGTTAGACCCAGCAGGAGAAGAAGTGAAGCCTCCTGACAAACATCAAGTCACAACCACTGAAGGAATAAACTCTGTGGATCAGTCCAGTAGATATTAAATGTATAGGTTAAAAGATTTTCAAAAAGATTTGTTTTACTTAAAATAATTTGTAGATTATAATGAGCTCTGAGCTCATGGTAAAGCGTTTTATCATGTTCATTCCTTGCACATTGATTGGTTCAGAAGCTATCTTAATGGTCTTAATCTGGAGGTTTCCTTCAGACGTGTCCAGGTGCCGGGCCCAGAAAAGATGGAAGTAGCTTCATGGTACTGAAAATCCCAAATTGAAGCAGCAGGTTGGCTGTTCTCCAGCATCAAAAACAGAGGAGATCAGCTCAGCTCTATCTACCACTTCAAAAAAAGCTCAAATAAAAATACAAAAGATAAGTAAGATGCATCTAATAACTATTATCTTGCTTCCACTGAGGCTTAGACTGAGACGTTGTTGACATTTCTGACAACAATTATATTTTATTACATTCCAAAAGTCTGCAGTACTGACTGGAATTTTCTCAGCTGCAGATGCCGGACCATCACTCTGGATAGGGAGCTATCTGAAAGGTCTTTTTATGACTACTGCACAGATCCAAGAACTTTATCAATCTGATACATTTTACCACTCTACACTGACTGCTACAGGCCAAAAACCTGACTCGATAGATTAATGCAAAGAAACAGTGATGTAAGTGAGTTAATGGAGGCTGACAGGAACTGCAGGGACAAAAAAGCCAAAGTACAAAATTGCAACATGAGGAGGCAGCCTGCACCCCATCCTCTCTGATACACATCTACATGCATATACACACACACATACGCGCGCACATGCACACACCCGCACGCACGCACGCACACACACACACACACACACACACAGAAGAGTATAATGCCTAGATATTTTTCTGATGATCCATGTTTCCACCACAGAGATTTTCCTCTTCTTGTCATCCACTCCTTTCTTTCCTCTCCACACCTTTTATTCACTTTTCTCATGATATTTTTTCTCACCACTTGATCTCTTCATTTACTCGTTCTTTTTCTGGTTTCTGTTCTTCCAATTCTTTTCTTCCTTTTCTCCTCCTCATCTTTTGACACTTTTTTCTGTTTTTATTTCTTTTTTAAGCAGTTTCTTTTTCCCCATCTCTGACAGTGTTTGTGTCACTTTTCATTCACCACTCTCCTTACTGGTTCCATCTTTTCCTTCCACTGTTTTTTTGCCCCTCAGCTCTCTCCACCTCTTTTTCACATCCATCTCTTTACCTACTATCATACCAAGATCAGTCCTTAGATCTTTTTTCCCCATCTTTCTTTCACTCCTGACCCCTGTCCTGTTGAGTAGTGTTTTCCTCTGGTGACAGTGGCTCAGGAGCTAGAAGTTCATCCTATTACTGATGGGCTGCCGGTTTGAACCCCCACTCTGCCTGTCAGCCATTGCTTCCTTAGGCAGGATACTTCAGCCACATTGCTGATTGTTCACAAGCTTAGTGTTCTTATTCATCTTGTTTTGTCTTTTGTGATTTGACTTTTCCATGATTTTCAGCTATTGTCTCAACCTGTTTATTGTTCTGTCTGTATTGATCTCATTTATTCTTCCACATCATTCAGTCTCATTATCTGACACTTCACAGTGATACCTTCTGGCCTCTGACACGGACTAAACATTAATTACTGTGTTTGCAGTAAAACAAAGACTTTATACCTAGTTATATATAAATTATTTATCAAACAAAAAAGTCCAAAAAGTTCACTTTTCATAATCTCAGCTAGAGTGAGTGTGGCCTACCAGCACCTTACCTAGCACAGACACACACACAAATACACATACATTCTGTCATGAGTGATTAGATTATGTCTGCTTGCTAATGATACTTGTGAGTCTCGTGTTTCTTTCTAGATGAAAATAATTGGAAACTGTAGCTGCCCCAAAACTTTAATGCTGTTAAAGCAGCGTAGGAGAAGCTCATCCACTCCTTACTTTCATTTAGCTGGGGATGAGTTGTGGGGGGCTAGAAGTGGAGGAGTTTGGGTAGACATCATAATCAAGCATTATTATCAGAAGGTCGATGTAACAGAGGAGGAATGGGTGGGATGGGGGGTCTTAATGTTGTGACAACAGAGTAGGAGTGAATTAGACGAAGCCCTAACCTCCAGACGGATAATATCCTACTAAATTGAATGCCATTCAGTTGTACAGACACTCGTTAAACAAGCGGTACAGGAAGGCTAGAAAGACGAAAGGACATGAGAAGACAGACGTTCACAGCACAGCATAATGCTGTGATGTTTAAAATTATTCTACAATAATAAATCCATTGACATGAATAATGTAAGGGGGAGCGAGCCTCACTTTAGTCCAGGGGTGTCAAACTCAATTTCACCGAGGGCCACTTCAGCATATTGGCCACCCTCAACGGGCCACATTGACGGTACAAATCAGGAGTGCCCAGGTGCAGTCCTTCAGCTGCAACTTTTAGATGCATCTCTGCTAAAACACACCCCAGACAAAAGGTTGACTTCCCTCATCAGCAGCAACTCAGTTCTGTAGAGCCTTATAATGAGTAAATGATCCAGGTGTGTTAGAGAAGGAACGCATCTAAAGTTGCAGATGGTAGCTCTGGAAAACTAGACTTGGGCACCCCTAGCATAAATGTATGAAAATACAATGTTAAAAATAAATTGAACACCTCATATTGTTAAATAACTCTTTGGAGCTTCTGGTTAGGAAGCGCATTCGAAACCTTTGGTTGAAATTGTGCGTTAAATTCAAGTCTCCAGACTTGAATTTAACGCACCATTTCTGGGATCTGGAGACTTGAATTTAACGCACAGACTAGAGAAAACTGGTCTGTAATGGACCAGTTTGCAACACTGTGTTAATCCATTTGAGGAGCCTGCAGTTTATCTTGAGGAAATAAATGACGATGCAGAAGTCAATTAGACTGTAACGCAGTGTGCTGCTCAACCACTGCAGACGCAGCTCCGCCGCTGCAAAGAATTAGAAAACCGCTGGAAGTAACTCATCCAGAAGATTTAACAAATGGAGCCTTGTTGCACGTTACCCAGGAGA
>NW_015114825.1:45797-51085 GCF_001443285.1 Poecilia latipinna
TTATAGCTCCACCCATCTTCCCATGGGTGGAGCTATAAGCTTAAAGGTTATTTTATTAAAATAATCTTTAAGTTAAGCATTCCAAAGCATAATGCTGCCAACGCCATGTTTCACTGTGGCGATGGAGCGCTCAGTGTGACGTGCCGCACGAAGCATTTTGAATGCTACGTGCATTCAAAATATGAAAAAGTTGAAAAAGTTCATATTTGATCTTATGATCTTGTCCCTCCTGTTCTTCTGTCTCCCCCCAGGCTGGCGGCGAACTGATTTCTTACCTCTAGGTAAATAAAATAAGTAATAAAAGAAGGGTTCTCTTGGAACAAACTGTAATTTTGCTGTCATGTATTTTTAAAAAAAGCAATCAGATGTCATGATAACGGCAACATCTATCAACTGAGATCCAAGCTGAGAGGAAGCACAGCTGAACGAGTGTTTCAGTGACATCACATTCTGTAAACATGAGCGTAACGGCAGAGTGTGTTGGAGTCATTGCTGTGAAATCTGTGTTGGAGAACCCGTATTTGTGCAGGTGCTGTCTGAGTCCAACGGTTCCAACATGTGGTTGTGTAAGAGGAGCTTCTCTGACCAATCAGCGACTCCCTGCTGCTCATGATGTCACCACTGAGTGTCTGCTCTGGTTCCCCAGCAAAACAAAAAAGATCTAATCAACAGCTAATGATGTGCAGAGAAGATTCCAACTCTACACTTTCATGAACATCGTGTAGTGGAATGACAAAAAATAATAATAATAAGAAAATTTAACTACTGAAATAAAAAATACTAATAACGGTAGTTGTTAGTATTATCTCAAAGTGTATTTATTTATTTATAGAAGATTTTTAGAAAAATAAACAATAATAAAAATAAATTTATAATATATTATTCTTATTTTTGTTATTATAATACATTATTATTAAAGGTATGCGTTCATAGTTATTAACACTCCTCAGCTACTTTAACCTCCACAGAAGAGACAGAATGAGCAGTATTGTGTCCCGAAGATGAGTCCTGGGGGGGCCGTGGCCCCCTCTTTAAAAATGCTGAGCTAACCCCCACACCTCCATTCACATCATGGAAAGACACACAGATTAACCTTTGCTATAAATGTAAAATAAATAACTAAATATTATTAGTAGTAGTATTTCTTATTTATTTATTTATTTACTGTGCCTCCCAAAGCATCTTTACTGTCCTGGTCTGATCACCTGTGGATCATTCTTCCACTGAGAATGATCCACAGTCACTAATGATTTGCATACAGTGAGTACCTTTTGTCGTTTTGCACAAATTCTGAGAAAAAAACCCAAACAAATAGGAAACTGATCAATTCACTCATTATTCGCTCATCATTGACTTACATGCACCATATATAAAAACATGCATCCTGACGTAAGCCTGCATGGTCCATAATGATTATTGGATATAGATAACGCTATCAGTTCAGAATTATCAGCAAAATGTACCGAGCCAGAACATTTCAATGATTTGTCCCTGATTAACCCTAATGTGAACACTGAGCAGCAACAGCAACTAACCATTATCTCTGCATCATTAGGTGCACATTTAATTACCTCCTCAAGTTTAAAAAAAAGAAAAGTACACTGAGCTCTTCCTCAGTACTTTCTTCGTTTTTAAAGTACCATGTCTGCGTTTAAATTTACTGTGATTTTTAATCATGCTTTTTATTGTAGCCAGTAATTAGACTATAAAACTAATTTCTGTTGAAGGAAATCAGAGACATCAGGACTGGAAACAGACATTTTATTTGTTGTTTTCAGAACATATCTGCTATAAATTCAGTTCAGGTTGTTATCTTTCACATCAGAGACACAACAATCGAATAAAAATCAAGTTTGAGGGAGACATCTTGTCCATCATAAGTCGTCATGCTATTAGCAGACAGGCTAACAACAAACTGTGGATGATAAAATAAAATGCTACTTTAAATGCTTACGATGGGGTTGCCATGTGAACATGAGTTATTTGTGTCCAGCTTTGTGTGATTTCATCTCAGCATCAGTTCAGCTGCTCTCTGAAAGTCCTGGAGGTTTTTAAGACAAAATGTTTTAAGAAGCATAACTGAGATACTTCTAGTTTTTACCACATTAGTGCCCTGCCTGTTTGCCCACTTTTTGTCACATCCTGTATCACAGATACATATCAGCGTTCACACACACACACACACACACACTCTGGAAATCTGAGAGTGTGTTGGTCTCTCTTCCTCTGTACCTAGAGTTCCTGGCCCTGGGGGGTGGAGAGTCTCTTCACCCGTCTCACACGTCCAACCCAAACACACAGGAACCCACACACACACACACACACACACACACACACAGGCAGCAGACCACATCACAGGGGGTCCATTCCTCCCAAAGTCCACAGGTCTCTGGATAAACATATTATTCTGGATGAAATGTTTCCCGTATTTGTTATTCTTTGCTCCGAGACTCCAGGTGGAATTGGTACGAAACCAAAAATCATACACGCACAACTCTTTGAAAGAAAGATGGGGAATGTTCCAAGCGGAGGCAGAGGGGAATGAGAATTCCCTTTCGGAGCGAGACCTTGTAACAACATTTGTGCAGATTTCTTGCGATCGGCCCAGATTCTTCCCTCTGCATCCAACAAAGGCCGGGCTGTGTGGTGGGGAAGCGGATCTACCACTCGCCGTCCCGTCCCCAAAAACCAGGAAGTGCTCCAAAAACCAGGAAGCGCTCTGAATCCGATCCAGCCGGTCCGAGAGGCGCTGGTCCTCACAAGGAGGCGGCGGTGTGTGAGAGTGTTTTGCTGTTAGCTGCGTTAGCTTGAATGGAGATAGAAAGTGACGGCTGAGCAGCGGCTTCCAGTCGACATGAAAGAGTTCGGAGGCAGACGGTGATGATGGCGGTGTCTCGCTCACTTATGCAATTACATTCAAATTGCTGCCAGAGCTTCTAAACCTGACTGGATCCGCACCGGGGCCCGGAGGGAAGCAGGCGAAGAGGTGATGAAGTGTGCTGAGAGATCACACACTGCCCACCTGTAACTCCATTGGCAGACGGGTGGATGCTGGGCGGATGCAGGGACGCAGCGGTGTATTTCCTGAAGGTGGATGCAGACACGTTGTAGCACCTGCAGCTACAGCACAAGACAACAGTGACCTTTCATTTTACTGGTAACTTAAGCTAACCTGAATACTTACAAGCCTCCTCTTGGTAGACTGAAATTACTCATCTAAAGTCTGTCAACCACTTTGGAAAGTTTTTCCATCCCTGCTACGTCTTTATCTTTGTCCCTTGCCCGTTTTTTTGTTTTCTCTCTCCAAGAGTTTTTCTGCTTTTGCTCCCTGTCATAAGACGACAAGATTCAAATGAATCTCGTTTTGGCGCCCCCACTATCCCAGCTATGTATCGGATATGGCGCATATAAACCTTTTTGCGCCTGTGGATGGATAGGTATGGAAAAGTATTCATTCCCCTTTATTTTTTTTTCACATTGTGTCAAACTAGACCCATAAACCTTTGTGTATTTATTGGGATTCTAAGACAAACCAACATAAAAAAAGCTCTTAATTGTGGCATGAATGGTTTTCTTTTTCGTTTTGCAAATAAGAATCTGAAATGTGTGGTGTGTAGACGATCTGATCCCCAATCCATGATATCGTCACCTTCCTAAAACAATAGCCTAAGTTGTTGTTGTTTTTGCCGCACACAAAAAAAACACCACTTCTTTATTGCCAATAGATAATGTAGGCAAAAAAAAACAAACACTTTTGACAAAAAGTGACTTCAGATATTTATTTTAGGAAGGTGATGATATGAAAATGGAAAGAATACAACTGCAAGATGACCAAAATATTGTCATCCACCAACACTGGAGGAGCTGCAGGGAAACACTGCTCAGGTGAGAGGACATGTTGTAATTGACAGCCATTAGTTGTGCACTACACAACTGTGGCGTTAATGGCACAAAACCATTCTTAAAGGGACAGTGTTATGAATGTTCCAGGCACATAGTGCCGTTTTACAACACAATCCAGTAACTATGACACCTTCAGTTATTATAAGTGCTGCATATGTCAAACATGACTTGAACGAAATTTGACTTTTGCAATTCATCGCTTTGAAATTGGATCTGTTTCTTTAAAAAGCTCTGACAGTCTGCGTCATTGCAACAACGTTTCTCCATTATGCCGTTTGCAACGGGGGTTTTTTTAGGAGCGTTTAGAAGTAGAAGTGAACCCAGCAAACTCGCAGTCTCAACAGGCGTTTGCTAATTGCGGCTGCCGCTAGTCTGGAGGGGGCTGAGCGGGGAAGGTGCTTCAGAGAATCCTGAATGATTCAAGGATTTCTCAGAAATGCACGAAATATTCAACACTCCAGGGATGTTTGTGATGATGGAATAGCATTATAACATGATCAAAAAGGAAGATTTTACATCATACAGCCCCATTGACAGAATGCCATAAGAAGTCCTGTTAGCTATTTGTAGGAGAAAGAAAAACAAGTGCAAGACGGTTCTCTGGTTAAACGAGAAAAATATTAACTATTTTAGCCTGCATGCAGAGATAAGATGGATTATGCAAAACACGTGGCAGTTCTAAGAAATTCAGGCTGCGAGAGACTTTAAGACTTGAGCAGAGGTTCACCTTCCAGCAAAACAGCAGCTCTACACATAAACCCAGAGCTAGCAAGGATTGGTTTAGACCAGAGCGTGTTGACAGAATAGAGCGGCCCAATCAAAGCCAAGACCTTAATCTAACTGGGAAGACCTTAAAACCTGCTGTTAACAGGTGCTCTCAGGGCAGTCTGACTGAGCTTGGGCAATTTTTTTTTCTTTTTTTTTTTTTTTTGGCAAAGAAATTTCACTGTGCAAAAACACATCCCAAACCTGCAACTGCATCAAAAGGCACATCTACAAAGTATTGAGTCAAGGAGCAGCTGAATACAAATGAGACAAACTTTTCATTTTTCTATTTATGAAAAACGTGCATTATTTCCCTGTGTTAAAATCCCAGTAAATCCCAGTGAAGTATGGGGGTTTTAAAGAGACAAACGCCGCATTTCCCAAGTTTGAGCCAATGGGATGAAGTCCCTCTGCCGTGTTAGCAGTCACCACACAATCCAGTCACAAGTATGACAGGATCTGATGCTCCCCGCATACTAATCCCCGCAAACCTGCAACACGGACTTATTTTATTTCCCTGCGACGTGTTTGTTTTCATAAACCAGCCTCTCCACCCACACCTCCCCCTACATCCCCAACTTTTTTTTTTTTTTTTTTTTTCTCCCTCCTCGGACCCCCCC